>NC_066588.1:8545000-8845000 GCF_905475345.1 Vespula vulgaris
TAACATCAACAAATGTTGAAAGGAAATGAGTAGGAAATCTTTGGGATCGTTAATAATAATTCAGTTTATGCTTACGACGAGCTTTGGATGCTCGTAAATTTGATTTTGAGTGTCGGCGACGCGGCTTTTAGCTGAACACCACGAATCCGAGAGATTCGTTTTCCGTTATTTGCCAGTTGCTTTTTACACCAATCTTCTTCTTTTTCCTCTTCTACTTTTTCTTCCTCATCGTCTTCTTCTTCTTATTCGACCCTGTATTCGATATTTTGTTTCTTTACGTTTGTTTTTTTTTCATCTATACATCGATTACAACTTATTTTTAGCCTTTACACTATTACTCTCCGTACGTTCTCGTTGTCCTTCGAAGTTAAAAGATAGATGAAATCACGAGGATCTCTAGATCGTAATTATTGACTGTTTGTCGTTGTAACTCTGGACAGATCTTTCGAGATCGTTATTGATTTTTTCTGCTTTTTTTTTTTTTCGTACCATACACGAGGATATTAAAAGTTGATAAAATTCGTCTTAACCCTTTAATGCACGATTTATTCTGATAGATACTTTTATAATCAAATTATAATTTCATCTATTAAGTAAACATGAAAATGAATATAACAGAGATATTACATTGTCATTATTTATTTCTATGAAACTTAATTAAGAAGAAAAAGAAATAAAAGAAAAAAAAGAAAAGAAAAGATAATTGTAATATGTAGATACGTTACATTGTTCGTTAAGTTGCATTAAATATTAATAAATAATAAATGTTATAATTCTGCAATCTTATGCATTTAAGAGTTAATATGTTGGACGTGATTACTCGGTCTATGAAAATCTATCCAGAGCTAGTCGCAATACACAAATACTTCAATTACAATCCCCTTTTAACGAGCAAACGTTTGCAAACGATCCAAACCTCTTTTCCTTACCTATCTATTATTATTATTATTATTATTATTATTATTATTATTATTATTTTTATTTTTATTATTATTATTACTATCATTATTATACACAACATGTTCTCACCGTTAATGACGAGAGAGAGAGAATTAACTTTATTAAATAGAATTTGCCTAACGAAACCATGAAATTTACATCAGCGTCTTCGTTTTCCCCATGATCGAGCGATCCTTCCACCGAAGAAAATGAACACCGTAAGGTAAGAACCGGAGACGAAGTTCGATGAACTCGATTCAGTTATTTATCAGTTTTCTCCCTTCTCTGAGGCTTTCACCCCTCTTGAAGAGTCACGCTCTCGTGGTCAGTAGATAGTAGTAGTGTCTCTCGGAATGGGCACGATCAAAGGAGATTATACGCAGGCTAGATCGAGGCTGCTCTTGTTCGTCCAACGGGACATGAAAGCCTGTTAGGGTTAAAAGAGAGCCAGGAGGCAAGTAGGTAGACAGGGAGGCAAGCAGGCCAGCAGGTAGATAGGTAGGTAGGTAGGCAGGTAGGCAGGACGTCAGGGTGATGGTAATTGTGGTGGTAATGGTAATGGTGATGATGATGGTGTTGGTGGTGATGGTGATGGTGGTTGTGGCGATGGTAATAGTGGTGGTAATGGTGGTGGTGGTAGAAGGGTAGGTATAAAGCGAATAGCAATAGAAGCCAGGCTAGTCGATGGAAAGGGGTAGGTGGAAAACTTGTTGGAGGCTCGCTACGAGGCAGGGTAAGAGGAGAGCAAAGAGAAGATCGTCGAGGGGTTGTCGGGGTTTGCTAGGTGGTCGGGAAGCGACGGATTTCGTGCTAGGATTTCGTGCCTGATCGTTCATCACGTCGCTCGATATCGCTGCACTGTTCGGTTCCGCCGAAGGACAGCTTATCGGTGCGTTCATCGTGTCGTTGCTACCGATGCTACTACTATCGTCTCGTGAGCAACGACTCGCCTGATGGCCTAAGCAGGCAGCGTACGAGATCGCGTGTGGTATGTAACTTTGGTCGATGCTACCAGAGAAGAGTACGCTAGCAAGTGGACCAATCGCAAACACTGGCACGTCTTCGCCACCGTGTGTAGCCCAGGCACGTGGAACTCCTGCTGTCTGGAAAAAAAAGAACACACGCACCACGCACAAATTTCTCTCTTAAAATCGAGATTTTTCGTTAAGATCGTCGACAGAAAAAAAGAAAGAAAGAAAGATAGAAAAAAGTAAGAAAGAAATAAGGTATTACGATGGAGAAGCATTTTCTTTCATGTGTTGATTATCTTTTTGTTTTTTCTTTAACAGTGCTATTTATTTACAATCTGTTGTTAATTAAGAATGTAAATTGTAAGAATGCAAGTAATTATGATTAATGATAATAATTAATGAAAATATAAATTATGATAAAAATTATATTTTTTATTTATTGTATATATATATTTAATTTAATATATTGAAAATTATATATGTTACCCAATTCAAATTTATGAAAATGAGTTTATAAGAAAAAGAAATCATATTTAATAGAAGTTTTATTTTAATAAATGAAAACTCCATCGAGAGTTTATTTGATTAAGTTTGATCGATTTGATCGAGTCGATAAAACTAAACGAAGTAACGATTTCAGAAATCGCGACATGCATCCATTATATATACATATGTATATATGCTAAAAAAGAAAAAGAAATAAGTAAATAAATATATAAAAAAATAAATAAATAAATATGTCTAAGAGACAAAATATTTATTTTTTTGTATAAAGCAGATCGTATAGTTACGTAGTATTTGTTCGTTCATTATAATCTATAATTAGTCTATCATAATAATCTATAATTAGTTTGAATTGGCAGGATAAAACCATTATCGTGACAATAACTTATAGATCTTTACTTGTTAGCCTGCCAACTGATCTATTGCAGCTATTAAATTACGATCGTTTTAGTGAAATTGTTGGACTAAAATTCTTTGAATGCAACCAATCAATTAGACCACCAATCATCAAGTTGCCGCTATTATAATTCATTGAAATTGGATAAAACGTTTGAGAAATCTTTTCTGTGCCAAAAGATCGAATGGGTAAAACTTTGCTAAGATATCTCTGTCTCTCTCTTTCTTTCTCTTTTATCTCTCTCTCTCTCTCTCTTTCTCTTTCGTTTTATCTCAGTTTGTTCTTTCTCAACATTGCGTTGCGAAAAACGAAGAGAAAGAAGAAACGACATGGTTGTATTTCAACCGAAGCTTTTCAAGCCCGAAGGAAATTCTAGATCGTGTTCTTAACGCACCAAACGTAGCCATTTTTATCGAACTTAAATCTCGGATATCTATATAAATCTTTCGTCGAATTCGAATTCGTATTGGCAGTACGAAAAGCAGCGGTGAATTAACTGGTAACTTTCCAAAGAAATCGAATTTTTATTATTTATTACGTATGCGAGTATTACAAATTCAAATATCATAATATTCTCGAAAACATATGATTATTATACCAGCGTGAGTACTTTTGTTATCGAATTTTATTTAAAAAAAAAAAAAAGATTAAAAAAAGATAAAAATCTTCAATAAAACTATGACTGATTGATTGATGATATTGATTAGTGATAATATTTTTGAGAAAAAAAGTATCCGAAATACGTTCAGTTTATAATTTCAAAAATTACTCACGTAAATGGATTGGTGTTTTCAAAACACCCTATGTAAATATATCCTATGTAATCTCTAATCTGTGCATTGTACTTCTGACAATTGAATATATCGTCCTGCATTACAGAAAATATTTTTCTATAAATAACATTTTAACATAAGACCTATTTTAAAGGATAATTTAAACGATATACAGAATCTATAGAAAAATAGCTATTATTCCATCTAAAGCACACCAGACTATATATAACAAACTGTAAACTTCATCATTTATGTCGCTAATTATTTATATAAAGGTTGATGATACATACATCATTATTAATATAGAAACTTTAATTTGCAATTTTTCAAAAACTTTTACTATTTTTTTTTCCTTCTTTTATACAGATAGAATTTTATATAATTACTCTTTACTATTCGAGGAAAAGTTTAGGGTACTTAACTTGCGGAAATATTAATTATAGAACAGGCTTTTAACAGGCCTTTAAATGAATAAAAGAGAGAGAAAGAGAGAGAGAGAGAGAGAGAGAGAGAGAGATAAAAGAGAAAAACGAGAGAAAGAGACAGAGAGAGACAGAGAGAGGAAATTATGAAATTGGTAATACTAGAAATTCATTGATTGAGTATTCTGATTGATAGATTGAGTATTCCATGTTCTGTATTCTGTGTTCTGTGTTCTATGTTCTGTATCTAGTGTTCTATGTATACGAATGACGCAATAGTAACGTGAATTTGCTTTCTGTGAATTTGTCGATCCTGGTTCGAAATTCAGTAGCGAAAAAATATTTTATTTCGTTAATTCAAGCGTTTCTCAATCTTTCGACGTATGGATGAATGGTAATCTCTTAAGTAATTTTTGCATTTTATTAAACGATAGAGCTCAACCATCCAGAAAAAAATTTTTGTTTACACTTCGAATCCGATAAAACGTTATATGCTGATCTGAATGAGTGCGAAGGATTAGTATATTGCTTTAAAAAAAAGAAAAAAAAAACGTACGAAAAAGTATTTTATAAGGTTTTTTGTTTTCAACGTTATTCATCCGTCATGTTTTACGGAATAAATTATATCTGCTGGTTAAATAATACAAATTAAAAAAAAAAGGAAAAGAAAAGAAAGATACGTTTCGTGAAACATTCACGTAAATCGATTAACAATGAGTTTTTTTATTTTAAAACATTTTCTTTCTCGTGACGATAATTATAATTATGTAATAATATAAATATACGCTATAACAAACATCAGTTTGTTACAACGTCGGATCATTGTATTATATATTATTATTAATTTCGCATTACCATAAATAATTTGTAATAATTTATATTAATCGTATTTTTTCTATAACTTCTTAATGAATTGATTATATAATGACGAAAGTGATTATATACACCGAAGTCATGCAAAGGATTAATTGTAATATGTACTTCAAAGAGACTTGATTGTTGACATATACGAAATGCCTTAAAGAAATATAATTCAATTAAATGTTTATTCAACGGATTGTAAAAATCTCTCGTATTTACATTCACTGCTTTTAAAATATTACTTTCATCTCATACGCTTTTGAAGTTAGTTAATTATAATTAGGTATATATCGTATTTAGAGAAAACAAGTATTAGATTAAAAGAAAAAAAGAAAGAAAAAGGAAAAGAAAAATAAAAAAGAAATAGAGGATTCTTAATTAATTATGATTTCTAATTTAATTATATGTTGAAGTAAATTTTCAAAATTATAAAAAAGTATTTTTGAATATCTCTCTCTCGAATTTTTTACGTAATGAATCCCTTTTACGTAGAAAACATCGTATTTGAAACCATGACGAATTATAAGTTAAAACAAAAACCTTGAACATCTTTTTATTTGATTCGTAATGCTTATTTATTATAGTTATATTAACCATTATTTCGATCACGTTCGTTTAATGAATTAAAGACAAAGACGTTGTGGGTGATAAGCGTTTATAAATTGTTAACCGAGTTGATAATTTCGAATATACAAAAATGGGAACAATATTTTTAAAATTAATTCCAGATCGATTTATAATTACAAAATGTCGATATATTTATATATATATATATATATATATATACCACATGAGATATTAATTTCATTTGTGTATTATAACGGACGTCTGTTCTCTAACGATATTCTTCGCTTATGGAAATTTAAAGCTGATAAAAAAAAGAAAAAAAATTAGAGAGCGAGAGAGAGAGAGAGAGAGAGAGAGAGAGAGAGAGAGACACTGGTTGCATCGGACTATCCAACGTATTTTAAAAAAACTTGTAGCCATATTTATACGACATACTTGTATAAATCATCGCGATGGCCACTCTAACCAATGTGTTTGCTCTTTTATTTAATACTTTTTTACCATCGATAAACTAGTACTCAATGCTAATATATCACGCATCTTTCGAGAATATATTGCCGATCGTTTTAAAACAAAGTTATGAAAAATATTACTTGTTAAAATATTATTATTAACGATGCTTGTCGGTAGCACGATGATAGACATCATTTCATACTTTCTTGTATAATATTCATTGGAAGAGTTTTTTATCGATAGGAAAACAATTTTGTCTAAATTCACCATCAATGACAAAACGTTTATGCAAGCTTATAAAAAGAAGTAATATAAAAATATAAAAACTTGATAAACTTTCTTACTATAAATCGTAATAAATTGCAATTGGCGAATCACGAAATTATCGACGAAACTACAAAGTGTATCTACATATGCGCGAGACGTATAATAATTTTTAATTATTATCGATCAGTATTGTCAGAGAATTTATCGTTGTTCCGAAAATATTTTCGAAATAATTAATCATTCGTTGAATTATAATTCTTGACGTATTATTTACGGTATAAGATGTTTCCTTATTAAATCTGCATTCACGTTCTATAAAAAAACAAAAAAAAAAAAACAAGAAAAAAAAGAAACAGGATCGAGAAATGAGAAATGATTAATTATTGTTAACAAAATAATTCATCTCGAGGATAAATTACACGTCTAAGAAAAATTGAAATTTTCTAATTGACAATAATTGATTTTGTAATGGAGAATCTCGTTCCAACGTACAAAATATTATGCATTAATTACTATTTTAAAAATGTATCACTAAAGTACATGTTCTATCACAGATATTCATATGCCATTTGAAGAGGAAACTCAGCTGATTTTAAATATTAACGAATGCCATTTGGTCGGCTAGCTGGCTTGTTAGTTGGTCGATCACGATGGTCGTTGATTGGTTGGCTGATGCTCGGTTGGCTTAATGCCGACTTGAAGACAAATCGATTTCATGTGTATCTTTGATGTCTCTAGTATGGATTTTAATATTTTACATTTTTCGTTATTTCCTCTTTTGTGATTTTAACTTTTCATTAATGGCGATAATTTATCACATTGTGAACGGAAAAAGAGATGGTTGAAGAGAGAATAGAAAATAAAAAGAGAGAGACAACATATACGAACAGAGACAGAGATACAGGTATTTACATATGTACGAGACATAAATTTATCATGGATAAAAAGGTAAATGGAATCATAGTTCGGACGAACGTATGTTTTTTCTATTCTTACTCCCGAGTTTATTACCAATTTCCTCGAATATCTCGTATTTTCTACCTACGATTGTACGATACGTTCACTCGCGATCGCTTTATGACTTGTCTGATGAGATAAAGGGAAATAAATGTTACTTCCTATGTTTCTCGATTCGAACGGTAAAAAGTAGTTTGCTCTCTCTCTCTCTCTCTCTCTCTCTCTCTCTCTCTCTCTCTCTCTCTCTCTCTCTTTGTCTCTCTTTTTCTCTCTCTCTCTCTCTTTCTCTAATTCTTTTTTCTTCCCTCAGGAAGTTATTATTCGCTGATATACATATATATATATATATATATAGAAACTCCAATTATTCGATCATTTTTATATTCGTCATTCTCAATTCTCGTGCTTTCTCTTTCTTTTTTTCCCTTTATACTTTCTCTTTCTTCCCTTTTCTTATCTCGCCCACGAATTATCTATTGTTATTAAATACTGCGATTAATTATTCAATATTTAAATGTCAAACATGAAGAAGAGTAAACGATAGTCGATGAGACAACATTTTAAAAAAGATACGATGAAATAGAATAAAATATTTTTGAACGACGAAAATACGATACCGAATATCCGAGATTGAATTCGACAAATTTTTTATTATATCTCAAGTGTCCAGTTTTACGTTATCTTTCGAAGTTACATTTCAGCAAGTAATGAGTCGAAAGAAAAATAAAATAATTACTTCTGTATTATTCGATCAGTTTTAATTGTTCTATTTTAATTCTAACTTTCTAATAAGAAATGAAATGAAATAATTACTATTGATCATTGATCAGTTTTAGTATACCATGTTTACATACGTACATATTTTATTTGATAGCCACCTCTGTTATATTCGTAAGTTTTTGGGTCATAGAAAATTACTAATAAAAAATATAATAATAAAAAGGTATTGTTCAAAACTGGAAAGAAGTCTCGTGAAAGTAATGCGGTTCTAATTGGTCAGAATAAAAGGAAACGCCTTCTCTCACACGCATTTTCTACTTTATCCTACTATTTGCGAAGAAAGTTACACATTAATTAGATTGGATATCGAATCACGACGTACCAACGAAAATAACTTACCAATCGGATATCAAGACAGATCGAACGACGAATGGAACATCAAATCATTGGCGTAGTATCGAATCACGAAGAGTTAGTAACGATATTTTTATTTTCTTTTTCTTTGTTCTCGATATTAACTCTAAATACGAGGATTTTACTACTATGTCAAAGCGTATCGTAAGAGTCGAATAGTAGGGATTATGGGAGTGTCAAAGATACGTTTGGGATGGACTTCCAGAATACTTCTCTTGCTCCTGTACCGTCCCACAGGACTTTTTTTTTAACTTTAACATACTCGATACTCTTCGATGTTTCTTTTTAATTTTTTCTTTTTTTCTTTCTCTCTCTCTCTCTCTCTCTCTCTCTCTCTCTCTCTCTCTCTCTTTCTTTCGGAAACAAACGAGACGACTTCTCTTCGATTATTCGAGATCGGGCTTTGTGATTCGATTTTCACGTTTCCGGGACCAAACGTGGGTAACGGGGAAAGAAAAAAAAAAATGGGAAGACAAGAGAATACGGGCCGTCGGTGACAATGGGTAACCGGCATTGAGAATGCGCTTTTGGCGCGTTCTCCTGAGTGCGCTCTGTTCTTTCTATCTTTTTTTCCTTTCTTCTTTCTCTCTTTCTCTCTTCTTTTCTTTTTTTTATACCTCTCCTTTCTTTTTTCTTTCTTTTTTCTTTTTTTTCTTCTCTTTCTCTTTCTTCCCACGTAGTCGTAGTCCTTTGAAAGGTAAGTGCGCAGAGTTCCCTGTCGGCGCCGGTAAAATCGACGGAACAGAGAGAATAACGAAAAATGAGAAAAATCGGAGGGGAAAAAGTGAAGAAACAGAAAAGAAAAGGAAATAAAAGTAGACCGAATACGGTCGACTAATTATCGAGAGCGATAATTTATTTCGAATGAAATGTAAAGTGAAAAGAGAAACGGTGATAAAAGATAGTTACGTTTATCTTTGATCATCGAGAGAGAGAGAGAGAGAGAGAGAGAGAGAGATAGAGAGTTACAATTCTGAAACAAATATTTGAAAACGCGATAAGCGTGAAAAGTTTCCATATCGTTTCACCATCCATCCAGCATTTTTGTAAAGCGCTGGTTTTTGTTCTTTATGGTTTTTTTTTTAATCCTTCTCTTCTTTTTTTTTTTTGAAAGGAGAATCTTTTTTTTTCGTTTAATCATTCTATTGCCTCGTCGTGCATACAAAAAGATTTTATCGAATGAATATTTCTCTATCGTCCCGTTTTTTGGGAGCTTTTTTCTTCTTTCTTTCTTTCGTTCTTTCTTCTTCATTTTGTTTGTTTTTTTTTTCTTTTTTTTTTTTTAATATTCCATCATTTGTTATGGATTCGACAGAATGATAATAAACTACGCTTCGGGATGACTTTTTACCTGTATGGAATCCTTGCCGGCGTCACGTAGAATATTCCGTGGCTGCGTGTATCCGGGACCATTGCTGTAAAGCAGCGTCGTGTAGGGTTGTCCATCAACATCCGACACCTTGCTGTCAGAGCCTGAAGGAAAAAAACGATGGTGCCATCTATCAATGGGATTAGATCGATAGGTATCTCATAAATAAAAGCAAAACGTCGCCGTCGTCGTCGTCGTCGTCGTCGACGTCGTCGTCGTCGTCGTCGTCGTCGTCGTCGTCGTTTTCTTCGACGACGATTAAAAAACATGCTTTTACCAAAGTCCAACCTTTCTATCTTATAACAGAAAGAGGTTGGTTAACGTTAGATAACCTTGCCTGTAAATATATTACACCGCCATTAATTATACTCGACCGACAAGCTTAAACGTTTATCTTACAATCGTTCCCTTCGAACGTTCGATATTGTTTTTTCCTTCTTTTACAATTTTCTACTATTTTATTTTATTACGCAATATCGACATATATTTTCCACGCCGACACATTTTTCCTATTTCGATCTATGGCTCCCGTTAAATTTTTAATGGGAATGCGAAATGATACCTTGCTATCTCATGGCAAAGCGAGCAAAGTAATTAATTTTTATGAGATTTCTAGAAATTTCTCGTGTAAATGTTCTTGGGAATTCCCGAGGAATATCGTGAGTAATATTCACCGTATATTTGAAATAATATATGGCGACTGGTGGTTTGTTAAATTCTTAAAAATTTTATTTTACAAACACTTCGATCGCGATATCATTAAAAATATGTGCATTTGGTCTGGCGGTCAAAAAGATTAAGAAGTTTGTTTAATACGATCCTAGAGAATCTTTATAATATCAATATAAAGTCAAATGTAACACGATCAATGTTAAAAAGCTAATTGTTAATTACTTTTTAAAATCACTTATAAATACCTCTATCAATTATTAAATCATTATACATACTTATATTCGCATATATAACGATAATCCGTAATTCTTATCACAGACAGATGTTATCTATCGTTCAAAAAGCTTTTTACGAATATCGCCTGATGATAGGCAACACCATTACACAGATATGTATTAACTTGAGTAATAACATAGATGCAGGCGCTTAAAAAGTTCTTTCTTCGAATAGGTACTTTAAAATTAATGAATTATATTAATTGATCGATAATTTATAAATTCTACCTTTTTCTATCGATATTACTGATGTAAATAGCGCGCGTCGATATCGACGTCCCTGTCAAATCAAATTGAGGAATAATTTTTTAAAGTTTCCTTTTTTCCATTTGAAAATAACGGAGGAAGTACAGACAGAACGAACGATTGGACAGGAGGAAAGATAGAAGAGGCATAAAGAGAAAAAAGTGATTCAGGATGCGAAGAAGAAATAGGCGGCGAAAGTACCGTGAAAGAGAGACCGAGAAAAAGAGAGAGAGTAAAGAGAGAAAGAGACAGAAAGAGAGAGAGAGAGAGAGAGAGAGAAAAGGAGAAAGAAAAAGAGAAAGAGAAAGAAAAAGAGAGAGGTAAAGAGACAGAGAGACAGAGAAGAGAATACTATATCTCGAGGACATGCCCGTCGGTGTGCATGTTTTATTCAAAAGCTTTCTTCCTTCGCAAGCACCTTCAAAAATAGACCACCACCAGTCTCTAGCCGTTCGTCGTTTAACAATGTATAATTTAGCCGTTTATTGGACGGGCAAATAAGTTCGACGTTTTAAGATCTTCCATTTCGAAATTATTTTCACGCAGATAAAAAATATCGCTCGTGTGCGAACACATTTTTATTTTCTCCTTATCTCTTTTCTTCTTCCTTTTTTTTTTATTATTCCTTTTTGTTATCTCTCTCTCTCTCTCTCTCTTTCTCTCTCTCTTTTTCTTTTCGGTTCTTTTTTCTGTCTCTTTTTTTTCTTCTTTTTATTTCTTCTCTTTTTTTCTTTATATTTCTTCCTTCCCGTGAAAAATGATATTCCTCCCTCTCTCCAATTTGCAAGAGTTCTCTAACATCGATATACTTTCTGATGAATTTCTCTGCGGGAGAAAAGAGAAAGAGAAAGAGAAAGAGAGAGAGAGAGAGAGAGAGAGAGAGAGAGAGAGAGAGAGAGAATGACAAATCGACCCGACAAGGAATAATGAATATTAACTAATAAGAGGATGGAATATTATAGCGAACTAGACAAAAAAAAATCAAAATAAAAAAGAATAAAGAAAAAAAAAAATAAGGAAGAGAGAAAAAAAATATAAAGAAAAAACGTTCTAGGCGAGCCATTTTGTTTATGATATTGCTATGAGCCGTCATATATCATGGTCTTTTTAAGTTAACCGCCGGTGCGCATGCTATTTTCCAGCCCTTTCGTGTCTCCTCCCTCCCTC
The DNA here is from genome assembly GCF_905475345.1 of Vespula vulgaris. Lineage (NCBI taxonomy): Eukaryota > Metazoa > Arthropoda > Insecta > Hymenoptera > Vespidae > Vespula > Vespula vulgaris. Next base: position 8,556,975 of record NC_066588.1, read on the forward strand.
CCCCCCCTTCCACCTGTACGGCCCCATCCTTTTTTCCCATCGTGTTCCTCGTAATGCAATCTTCTCACCGGAATGGACGTTCGCGAACACGTCTCGCGATATATTACGTTCATTTTTCGTAATGTAGACACCCGGTAGATTGGTAGATTGGTCGGTGCAGTAGATATCTCGTTTGAGCGATTGAAAATTATTCCTGAACGGACAAATTTTATTCTTTCGAAAACAATGGAAGATAAAGAAAGAAAAGTCGAAACGTAGGGCAGATATAAAAATGGGTAACTAAAAAGTTCGTAAAGTTGGAGAAAATACAAAGGGATAAAGAAAAGAGAGAGAGAGAGAGAGAGAGAGAGAGAGAGAGAGAGAGAGAGAGAGAGAGAGAGAGAGAGAGAGAGAGAGAGAGAGAGAGATAGGAATATCCATGCTTTAACAAAATTAGTTTTTCGTAATGAAAGGCCACTTCGAGAAAAAAAGATAACGATTTATTCGATGAAAAGTAAATTGCTTCATTAATTAAATCAATTGATGTAATTATAACATGATAATTAATTATTATAACATATATATATATATAATATAAATATATATATTATTAAATATAAATAAATAAAAATTATTGAAATGAAATGAAGTTATTATAATTAGATCGAAGGGTAAGAAAAAAATTTGAAATAAATAAGGAGGAAACTTTTCAATCATTTATAAACTCATTATACAAATTATGAAAGAAAAGAGAGACGAATTGAAGTGCATTACTTGCGTGGTTATACTTACTTTGACGAGTGGCTATAACAAAATATAGAGAAAAAGACAGATAGGTAGATAGAGAGAAAGAGAGAGGACAAGCAGCAAATACGTAACTTCTGAAGTAATGTTCGTTGAAATGAATTCCATGAAGCTTTTTGAAGATGACCGTACAACTTTGAAATCTCATCTCGTTGAACGAAACTTCCGGACGAGTTGTCCTCTTTAAAAAGTCTTTTATTCGGGAAGAATCTTTCACCGAATGCTAAAGATTCTTCTTGAATCTGGTGCACGCGATATACATATGTATATATATAGGTATATATGAATGTATAGAGGTACGATTTAAACGTGAGCACTTGAGAAACGTTCTTCTTTACTTTTCTCGCTTCGTTTTGGGTTTCTCTCTTTCGACCCTGACAATTAATTGGGCCACTCGACAGGATAACGAACTATATCTTTTCCCCTTCTACTCCTCCTTCTATTTTTTTCTTCGTTTTTCTTATACATACAGACATACGTACGTACATATACATATTTATATATACACATATATATACGTATATATATATATATATATATATATATATATATATATATATATACACACGTAATATGTGTATGTATATACACACATGCACATATATATATATGTATATATGTATATCTATATATATGTATGTATGTATCTATACGTATATATATTATATGTATGTATATATATATATACATGCACATATATCTATTTATATATGTATTTTTCTTATTTCTTTTTCTTTTTTTTTCGTCTCTCTCTCTCTCTCTCTCGCTCTCTCTTTCTATCTCTTTTTTCTATTTTCTCCTTTTTTTTCTCTGTTTTTTTCTTCCTTCCCGTCGACTTCCTTTCAGAGAGGTAATAGCTCGAGTCACGTTCCGACATTTCTTCCTGAGGTTAAATTTCTTCTCGTCGGAACGTAAATAAATCCAACGTTATTTTATTGGTATTCAACGTTACGCGGATAAACAGTGGATTACGAAAATATTCGCACATCTCTTGAATTGTACCTCTTTTTTCTTTTCTTTTCTTTTCTCTTCCATTTTCTATATTTCTTTTTTTTAACAGTTGCTAAATTATTTACAACGGCTTTTATTAAGTTTTTAGTAGATAAAAGAAAGAGAAAATCAATGTGCTTCGTATGAAATATGTGTAGATGGTTTTTACTTTTAATTTTGAATCACAGTAACAATGCAAGATTACGCGATATATATTTTTTCTCTTTTTATTTTTGAATTTTTTATCAAGAATTTTCTAGAGAAACGAATATTACATGTATTTTGTACATCCCTTTATCTTATTGATCCTAAAAGTCAATCCTAAAAGGAGTTATTTGTTTGAATATTTACCATATTACATCTATGTTATATCATAAAACTCGACGTCTTCGAATAAACATAACTTTTGATAGGATTAATCGATTCGAATAAATAATATTGATAGGATGCTGATAAGATAAGAATATCTAAAAGCTACATATTGTACATGTATATAAATACATATATTTTTTATAAAACCTGTTGTGTGCGTAATAATGTGTGTAATAATGCGAGCGTGTGCGCGCATGTGTCTTTGTAATAAAGAATTTATATACAGTTCATTTTATATCTCTGTTATTTCATTGTTATAAAAAACAAAAGAAGAAAAAACAAAGAAAACATACTTTTCATTCAAATTTCAAACATATATTTTTTCATAATATTTTACATAACATTTTACAAGCATACTTCCCATACGAATTATTCTTCAGAGATATAATATTAACAAATAATATTAACAAAGCGGACATTAATTTATTAAAATCAATTTTTATGGAAACTAAATCAGATTCTTTTGTTCGTACGTGGACAAAGATTTTATTTAATATCGATAAGTATTCAGATATTTCTATGAATCCGATGTATGAATACAAATTCAAATCTAAAGCCTTCAGTGATTCAGTATTAGTGATGCGACTTCTCGAGAATGAGCTTTCGTGATCTTATATCAGAACGCATCTGGGTTAATGGTTTTAGTTGAAGCATGCAAACTGAAGAGATATCGGGGTTAAAGTTTTTCGTGAATCAGGTGGCACGATAAAATAAGTAAGAACAAACGGGATAGAAGATGAGATCCCATTTGTGAGCTGTCAAGGGATGTGTCTTGACGGCCATAACCCTCCCTTCCTCCGGACTCCCCATAGATGATTTATAAACGAGTTCAGACTTCGCCGTTGGCTTCCTAACACTATGCACAAGGCGAGTCGCGGTATTCCAAGAAGTTTCGTGGCATTCGAAGAATGTCCTTCGTCCATCCCCACTCCTCTTCTTTCTAACCCTATATTTCACTTCTCATCCCCCTTTCTGTTCGTATCGAAGTCTTCCGTGATAAAGTCACGGATAATAGGCGCGTTGTTCGAGAGCATTAGCGACTCGAGAGTATGTCTATACGTCAGAGAATTGGCTCGATAAATTTTGTCTCAGAAATTCTTGTCATACCTTTATCCAATTCATCTACTCTTACACACGCTTAGATAAGTTTCTTTGAGGATAGATAGAATTTTTTTTCTTGTATCATGGAATTTTTTATCAATTTGTTATTTAAGAAATTAATTAGCCTCGTCATCTAGTGTTTCTGATTAGAACGTGAAATGAAATGATTGATAATTTCTAAGCGTTGTTATACATTTGATAAATTATTGACAGGTGTATATATATATATATATATGCATATATGTACGTATGTATGTACGTGTCGATGATGTAACAAAATTTGTTACTTAGTTATTATCAAGTCAATTAATTCATAATATATTTAATATATTATTGACAAGTATATCTATATATGTTTGCGTATGTATGTGTATATCGATGACGTAACAGAATTCGTTATTTAGTTATTATCAAGTTAACATTTTTATATTATCAAGTCAAATAATTAATAATACATTTAATATATTATTGACAGGTATATATATATATATATATATATATATGTGTGTATCGATGATGTAACAAAATTCATTATTTAACTATTATCAAGTCGAGTGATAAAAAACTCTATCTCTTATTCTTTCTAACATAATTAATCCGTTAAAAAAAAATATATTCAGACGTTTTTTAGAAAACCATGCGAGTATCGAACGTTATCCCATTAAAATAAAAGGAAATATTTAATTTCGATAGAAAAAAAGAAACGAAACAAAAGATCGGACGACGATTAGTTCAAACATTGTTACTTTTAATTAAAATATTTTTCTTTTTTTTTTCTCTTCGTATCTATCCATTAGCAATAATTTTGATCCACGTTATTAAATCGCTTATCTTCGCTTTTCGATTTTTGGCAAACGTAAGTGTTCCCTTTCTAGCATTGTGCAGAGTGCCTGACTGAAATGCGTTTATCGTGGGTTCCATCAATTCGCAAAGTTCGCGAATACGCCGGCACTTTGCCGGCATTCGCCTTGGTAATAAACATGCCAGCATGCCACGGCATGTTTATGACGCTAACTCTCTCTCTCTCTCTCTCTCTCTCTCTCTCTCTCTCTCTCTCTTTCTCTACGTCTTTTATCTCGTTTTACGACGTTCTCGTCACGAATATATAAATTAGTATATCGCGATTTCGAGTTCACAAAAACAGCCGTGTCACGTTCGAGGATAAGAAAGTTCTAAAATCTATTTTGAAGGTAAGATAATTAATTGTTTTTCGATACTTTGAGAAAGCCAAATTGATTAGCTAACTAACTTTGAAAACAATTATGTTAGCCTTCTTTACCAACGAATTAAAGAAGAAACGATCAAAGATTTCGCTCTCTCTCTCTCTCTCTCTCTCTCTCTCTCTCTCTCTCTCTCTCTCTCTCTCTCTTTGTCTCCATGTTGTCCAAGATCGAAGAGATTGCTCGTGTCTTCTGAGATGTCCCACGAGAGACCACGAGGTCGTTCGGGAACTCTCAGTTGAGTAACATAAACATTATAACCTTCGAAGGACGAACTCTCAGAGTTTGTGTACATAGGGAAGGCTCTCGAAAATCGGGTGGTCTCGAAATTTCAGCCACGTTCTAGTTTCAACGAATTCCATTTCTTTTTTTTTTCTCCTTTTCTTTTTCTTCCTTCTTCATCTTTTTTTGTTTTTTTTTTTTTTTTTTAATTTTCACATATCAAAATTTATTTGAAATGATCTTTAAGGGAAAAACGTTCGCAGATAAAATCCTTTCTTTGTATCCTTTCTTCTGTACAACTAAAGAATACAAAGAAAATATTTGGAATTTATTCGATAAACAATTTCTATGGAGAACGTCCACTAGACAGATATTTTATTCTTATATACATACATACATAAATACATACGATTCATATTTTCTTTTGTAAAAAAGATTATTCAGGAACGCGGAAAATATTTGCGCGGGATGTTTCGATTTAAACGGAGGGAAAGGAAAAATGAAAAATAGCGAAAGAATTTCTCGCAGTTGCACGGCTAATATGCGGACTGCTTTTGACTTTTTTATTTTTTTTTTATCTTCTTCTTTTTTGCAAAAGAATTTCTCGCAGTTGAATTCTGGCTAATATCAAGACTGCTTTTGATTTCTCTTATTATTTTTGTCTTCTTCTTTTTTTTCGATCTTATCCAAGCGTTTTAAATCGAAGAAAATCATTCGCAAAAAGAGATGAGAGAAGTTGAAAGGTGAGGAGGGTTTAAGTTTGACGAGGGTTGAATCTACCCTTCTATTTCCTTCCTTCCTTCCTTCCTTCCTTCCTTCCTTCCTTCCTTCCTTCCTCTCCCTTTCCCTTTTCCAGTCGCAACTATAAACGATATGAACTGCTTGCCTTTTCAAAGGAGAGACCCTCCGAGAAAATCCCAAGCGTGGCGGCTGCGTCTCGAAAACTTTCAAAGTCCGAAAGAACTCGCGTTTATTCCTCGCTTCGAATTACACCGGCTACTTCTGTACTTTCGAGCGTAGCTTGTATCATACTTTATCCCATCCAACCTTTCTTTACGTCTTTAGGTCTTCACAGCCCTATGTTACCCTATTCTAGCCTATCCAACCTTAACTACCTCTCACGAACTCATCCCAATCACGATCCTTCCTTTTCCTTTTCTTTTATTTCTACATTAGATTCTTCTAACGCTAGTTCGTGATTCCAATTTGTTAAAAAGATAATTCGATTGGTTGCTTCGTGTCATTGTTTCTTCTAGCGTTGCGATTCAAATTTTTGTTTGTTTCTCTTTCTACGTATCTATGTGTTATCTCTATGTATTTAATATATATATATATATACATATATGTATGTATAGAAATATAGATATAAATATGGATATATAAATATATAGATATAGATATGTATATATAGAGTCTACTGGATGAAGATTTTAATTAGATCAATTAGAGAAGTTAATTGTTAAAGAATGTTGGCAAATTTGTGTTCGTTCGTTTATTATCTTTTTAATAATTAAAACAGATAATATTTTTTAATGAACGGTGTGAAAATCGAAAGATAATAAATGATATTCTTTAAATGTTTCAATTTTTTCTTTGTCGTTTAGTAAAATGATAATTAACGGATATGTCGGTGGGAATACGTTCTTTTTATTAAAAGTATGTAAAGTATTTCGAGACAATTTAACTGCTAATAGAACGTAGGAAAAGAATGTTCTACAAATTATTCTAGCAGAAAAATGAATGTCATTTTATCTAGAATATGAATTTTTATTTCTTCCTCTTTAATATCATTTCTGTCACTAAATGTTTTAGCACACACGTTCAGAAAAAGAGAAAGAGAAGGAGAGATAGACAGACAGACAGACAGAGAGAAAGAGAAAGGAAAAGAATAAAAAGAAATTTGATTTTCGTGACGAGTAAAACTTTCATAGCAGATTATCCGAGCCTTTTAGGGACACCATATATGTGGAACAAAATAAACGTATATGTAATTTCGACGATGGCTTTCTCTTTCGAATTCCCTCGTATTAGATTATTCTTTTCTAGCATCGAAATGGCCCTTAACTAACAAAGGTTTGCCTTTTGGTCAAAACTTTATTCGACATCAATCGGAAAAAAGGAAATAGTCACCGCAATTTCCCGAGTGGCCGCTACTCTTCTTTATTAGACATCATGATCGATTCGTTCGGACCATTATTATTCGCTAATGAATGGAACGGATGATATCGTCCTTTCGAATTTACAATTCGAATTTGTATTTTTTACGATCAGTTAATTTGTTGATCACCGAAGCGAATTTTGCAGGAATCGATAAATTTATCGAATGTATAATATAACGTTCTGATAATGATAAATTTCTTTGTTAAATACATTCATTTAAAACTGAAAAGAATGATAGAAATAATGTAGGCGATACACATACAAACACACACACACATATATACATTCTCATGTACGTATACAGTATGACAATAATTTAAAATTCTATATATTTTAAATAAATACGACATCTTACTGAATGATTAAAACTTATATATAGATATGTAATTGAAATGACCTAATTAAAAAATGTTTAAATTTATTATCATTAATTTTTTATATCATATCAAACTGAATTATAAAAAAAAAAAGAAAAAAAGAAATAGTACCTCTAATGAGAAAATAAAAAAGAATATATTACATTGGATACTTTTTTAATCGCTGTATTTTGATTAATAATGTAAACGTTCGAGAAATAAAATTAACGAAGCCAATGGCTATTATTCGTAGTAAATTTTTTAAATAAATTTAAAGAAGTACGTATTGAAAGCCAATACGGGAATAGTAATACGTAGAACGTATTTTTATAAATTTTGAAAAAAAAACAAAGAACAAAATAAACAGCGAGAGAGAGAGAGAGAGAGAGAGAGAGAGAGAGAGAGAGAGAGAGAGAGAGAGTGACAATAATATTTGAGTTTCATTTGTTTGCTGTGTACATATGTATATATAAATATTGAAAAGAGCGTTAAATATTTCGCTATACTTTATACAGAGGAATCTATGTTATTTTCACATCTATCTCATAGATATAAAAAGTATATATATATATATATATATGTATGTATATGTATGTACGTGGTTTCCTGTGTAGTTGCTACGTTTCGCATAATTCAAAAACTTTTCTAAAGTTCTAGTAACTTGCCTGTTTGGTAAGTTATTCGAATGACGAGTTACCACTCGAAGGAAACGAGTATGTATGTTATATGTATATGTATATGTGTATATATATATATATATATATATATATATATACACACATACTTATATAAGAGTATAAGAGTGTAAGAGAAAGAGAAGCTTCTACGAGACTTCTCGTCGCCTATAAAATCTACCATAGCGACGATATTTCCTTCGAATTTATAAAACTGCGAGAAAGATTGTGATCGAATTTTTATATTTCGGTGAAAAAGAAAGTAAAAAAAAAAGGAAAAAGAAAAAGAAAGAACGAAAGAAAAAGGAATGATTTACTCGGATTCTCATTGAATTTAAGAATTTAAGAATTGTCTTAAATTTCCATTAACTTTCTTTTGAAACGGCCTCGTTTTTCTGAGAAGGAAAGGAAGAGTCCAATGGAAGTCTTAACTCCGGTTGGAAGCTTAAGTTTCGAGCTTAAGCTTAAGCCGAATGCCAACGTAGCTTAGCTCGGAGACAGGGTTAAGAAGAGCATATAAACCTAGCCATAAATTCGCCGATAGAGAACATTTAAAGGTATGTGGATGTGTGTGTTCGAAGTAGGAACGTGTTACGTTCCTTTGATGTTGGTCGATCAAACTCAGAGAGAAATCGATAGGATAGATAGATAGATAAAGGAGAAAGAGAAAAGAGAAAGAGATAAGAGAGAAAGAGAGAGAGAGAGAGAGAGAGAGAGAGAGAGAGAGAGAGAGAGAGAGAGACAGGCAATTTATTTCTATGATTTAGTTTCTATGATATTTCTATGGGAAAAAGAGAAAAATAAATAAAATAATTACATAATAAAAAAAAGTTATATAAGAAATAAGAATCGAGTAAAGGTTAAAGAAATAAAAATAAAAGTTATTATTATAGTAATAGAGTTATATTAATATCAATATATTAATATAATTATATAACAGAATATAGTTAGAAAAGGAAAGGTAATAATAAATAATGGTAGTAGGAAAATGTGTGTAGGTATTAGTATAAATGTATGTAGGTATACGAGTTGTAGGATAAAATTAGTTTAATATAAATTATGATATAAAATAGGAGATATAAATAATATTAGTTTAAATTAAAATGGATAGATTATATAATTATGTAATTAGAGATAGAGAGAAAAATATTTCTTTTTATACTTTTTATACATATTTATGTATATGTGTGTATAAAGGTGTAGGTACGTACATATAGTTAATATATATATATATATATATATATATATATATATATATATATATATCACATTTCTCACATTGAAACATGTTTACTCTCCTCAATGATTTTGTTTGGTTAAGTTAACCCGAATACCTCATTTTTTTCTTTTTATTCAGGAAAATATGAAAATTTCTTACCAAACGAGATGTCTCATCGAACGGAGTAAACCCTTTAAAGGAAAATTTACTCTTGAGACTATAGAAGCCAACGAAGAGTGACCCACTTTAATCTGTAAATGGTTATAACGTGGAAAATGCGTTGGAGTAAAAAAGAACGGGACTTGCACGTGTGTAATGTATACGTGTGTGTGTGTACCCATGTTTGTACGTATATACGTATGTACCTATGTATGTATATATAAAAATCGAAGGAGGTCGAGCGGGAAAATATAGTCAAAAAATCGATCGCTTTTCAAGGATACTTCTATTCTCTTTTCTTCTTCCCTGCAATTAAATGCGTTCTCTCTTCGTTATCACCATTTCCTGATTAAAATCGGAGAAATATTTCGCTTCGATCTACCATCTATTAATCCTTTGAGCAATGAGTTTTCTTAATGCCAGCTAGTCGATCGGAATGAATTATTTTACATTCTTCTCATTGATATCACTTTCAATATCACTTTTTCCAATAAGTTTTGTTTCCTCTTAAAAATAAACACATTCTAATACAATGACCAGACAGTAAATTAACGGGACTAGTAGATTGGTACAAAATTGAAACTGTATATTCGTTTAAGTACCTACATGTTACAATAGACCAACTAAGTTACGTGAAACGAAAATGTACATTGGTGCTGTTCAAAGGGTTAATTTCTAACATTTCATACGTCAAAGACGTTCCTAATCAAACCCAATAAATTCTCAGCCATTCTCATGGCACCAATTACAATGGCCCTCCAATTCGTACCATAATTGCACATATTACATATATATATATATATATATACATATACGTACACACACGCATACACACACACACGCGCGCGCGCGCGCGCACACACACACCTATCCACTCACACATAGATATATATATACATGTATATACATATCACACACACACATATATATACATATACACATTCAATAGTTTCGTATGCGTACACCTTACATTGAACGCGTCGCTTTATATACTACACCGGCAACCAATCGATCTTGCTAATTCACCTCATCCGCCATTGTTCCAGATAGATCACCGTATAGGAGAACGTTGAGTGGAATGAACTCTTCGAACGGAAAATATTCGACGAAATTTCAATCCTCACGATCGCGAAGGGAACCGGATTTACTTCGGCCGATTGCTCGAAATCGAAATGGTTTTTGAACTTGGTTAATCATCGTGGAAAATAAAAGTTAAAAACTTTGCGAACGGATCATCTTTACGAAAGGGAGGAAGGACGGATGGAATGGGCTGACATACACAGTTAGGCTCGAAGTTATATGTAACTTTATAAATATATTTATATATATATATATATATATATATATATATATCTTGGTACATAAAGATCTCGAGATTAATTTTTTAGGTTATTGCGGAAGTATAAAAAGAAAATTATTTTTGATGTTGTAAGAACGTATACGAATGCGTGGAATACGAATTGTCGATAATGATCCTCCAAAGAGGTCGTATTTTTCACGGATTTAACGTCATTATGTAAATGTTCGAACGAAATGACCCATGACATATCGATACTATATCCAAATGGTGGCTACGTTTGCCAAGGAAAAGGACGAAATGAAAAATAATCGTAAAATTGTAGGTAGTCCTGAATGGGTCGCTCTCTGAGCACGATTATGTGGAAATGCTTTCGCTTAAAACCGGGTCGAGTAATACGTGATTCTTTTGATTAAAGAAAGAGAGAAAAAGAGAGAAAGAGAAAAGAGAGAAAGAGATAGAGATAAACATAATTTATTTCCAAGGGTTTCAAGCCGCAGTACGGAAAAGAGGTGAAAAAATTAAAGAGAAAATAAAAATAAAAATAAATATAAAATACAAAGGTAGTCGAACAATAGTACTACTATAATATATAATAGTACAGTTATTACAATTATCGTACTACAATTATCATAGTATATTGATTAACAATAAAATATTAGAATATTATTTTAAAGAGAGAGAGAGAGAGAGAGGGAGAGAGAGAGATTCGTGATGTACGTGAATTGGAGAATTTGGAAACAATTTGTTTGACGTTAATGTTGTTTGTTAACTTGCACGAATATAATGCGATTTTGATTAACTTAAGTAGGTATATAGTCATTAGCTTCTATCTATACCCCCCCCTCTCTCTCTCTTTCTCTCTCTCGCTTTCACAAAGAGATTCAAGATATGATTCGTGCTCGACCGAGCGGCATTCGACACGAAGCAAGTGGAGCGCGTGCGTTGAATCGTCAATTAAAAATATTTAATTTACGTGCCGGCCGGTTCGTTCCATCGATATCTGTGTGTATCTACCGAGGTAAATCGGTGTACTGTAAATGCAATTAAATCCTTAACGAATATGGCTTGCGTTCGCGCGATAAAATGAATCTACGGACCTACCGAGATATAGGTACGTGCGAAACTCGTAAAACTTTATGTATGTAATTTGCGACAAATAAATTATGATTGTCGTAGCGGCTTTAATTGCTTCATCCGACGCCTCGCAAGGGCCGCCGCTACTGTTGTTGTTGGAGAAGGAAGAGAAAGAGATGAAGAAAGAGGAGGAGGAGGAGGAGGAGGAGAAGGGGAAGGAAGTGAACAGGGGAGGAATAGAGAAAGAGAAAAAATAATTCGACTTTAATAAACGCTTGCAAAGTACGAGCTCTCGCATCATCGATGAGTGCGATATTTTCTGTTCTTCTTTTTCTTTTTTCTTTTTTGTTTTTCTTTCTCCTCCTTTTTTTCTTTTTCTCCTTTGTTATTCCTTTTATTTCTTCCGTCCTTACTCCCTCAACCATCCTTTAGTTTTTTTAATGCTACGGTATAACTAGCACGTCTAACAATAAAATCGTGAAAAATCGCGAGATTCCTTTTCGCGAATATCTTCATCGATTTATTTTCAGTTCTCTGTCTTCTTCTTTTTCCTTGTTCTTTTTTCTTTTTCGTTTCTTTTCTTTTCTTTTCTTTTCTTTTGCAATTTTTCCAAACAAGATTTGTCCATTAAATGAGATCCACGAGCGACGGGTCATCGCACTCGAGCGAACGCAAACATGTCGCAAGTGATTCCCTTCGGGATTGAATTCTGAAAAATTCGCGAGTTCACGAAGAAGAAGAAAAAGAGGGTGGGGAAAAGAAAAAAAGAAGTAGGAAAAATTCCGTCCAAATCTTATAATCGACTTGATACTGAACTCCTAACGAAATTTGTAAATACGATAAAATACGATATTATTTTCTTCACCTGTGTGATACGTTAAAAGTACAATGATATCTTTTTTGGAGCGATGTTGGTAGAAGGCACGTACAAACGTGTTGATTGAAAGAAAAAGAAAAGAAAAAAGTAAAACAAGATAGAATAAAATAAAATAAAGTAAAATGAAATGAAATAAAATAAGAAAAGGAGCGACAGAAAGAAATGAAAAAAAAAATAAATAAATAAAGAAGAGAAAAAGAGAAAAAAAAAAGAAAAAAGAAAACAAAGAAAAAAAAAAGATTACGACGATAAGCGTGTCAATAGTTGATCCTATAAATCCGTAATTACCTTTCGAGAAGATTTAATGGTGTCCCGATTCTATCGTTAGAGCCCGAACGACTAACTTGAAATTAAATCGATATCTTTTACTCTGGTCTCTTCTCGAAAGAAAACCGATTCTCAAGATGGATTGAATATCATGCGGACGGCTATTACAATTAGGAAAGAATTAGTGTTGTATGTTAGGAAAAGAAGAACGTTTTCACTGCGACGCACTGCGACGGATGTAAAATTTCTTATCTTGCAGTTTCTGGCTAACCGCAACGCGATAACTCGAGATATATGGCACGTAGATATATTGATATACATATATATATATATATATATATATATATATATATATATATATATATATATAGATATAGATATGAATATAGATATAGATATATGCATACATATATATATATAAATATATACGTAAAGAAATGAAAAATAATGAAGGGGTGATGCGTCTATGCATTTATTATATGTTTGCTTCTTACTCTATTTTTTATCTTTTTCATTTGTCCCTTTTTTTATATTTCTACTTGTTTGATTTTTTATTATATAAAAAACTAGTTACGAGATAGCAAAAGATTCTGTCATAGAACTTCAAAAACAGGTAATACATATACATATCCATATCCGTCGTTTCGTTATGCAAAAAAAAAAGAAAAAAGGGGGCGAAAAAGAGAGAAAGAGAGAGAGAGAGAAAGAGAAAGAGAGAGACAAAAGAAACGTGATAAATTATAATTCGAGAGAGATAGAGAGAGAGAGAGAAAAAATGAATAAGAGTTCATATTCGTCAGCAAATTCTCGGAAAATTTGCCCATATCGGTTTCTATCGAATCTCGTACACAGTAGTCGCGAATATTACAAAAGTCATGCTGCATATGGGAAGAGATTCTTTTTCATATTTTTGATCATGAAGTCATTCGATTATCAGTACTGAAAAAGCATCGGGAGAGGAAAACGTATTCCCGTAACAATTTCTCATTTTCCCTTCCTCTCCGAGTTTTCTCTTATTCTCTCTTTCTCTCTATCATTCTCTCTCTCTCTCTCTCTCTCTCTCTCTATTTCTCTTTCCCTCTATCATTCTCTCTCTCTTTCTCTATCTCTCTTTTTCTCTTTTCTTCTATCATTCTCTCTCTCTTTCTCTCTTTCCCTCTATATTTCTTTTTCTCTGTCTCTCTTCTTTTTTCGTTCTTTTTTTACAACATGACATCAAACGTCAACAACGACGACGATAGCTCTTTTACCGTCGTCCACGATCGTTACGAAGCGAATGTGAATAGTAAAATTCTTGCATATTCATATGCCGCTTTCAGGCAAAAGAGAGAGAGAGAGAGAGAGAGAGAGAGAGAGAGAGAGAGAGAGAGAGAGAATGAAGAAAAGGAGAAAGAAAAAACAGTACAAACAAGAATCGAGGGGAATAATAAAAAATCACATACGCGCACATAGTTACACAGATACATCGACACTGCACCGACATTGCAACTACACACACACACACACACACATATATATAGCGGCTAGAAATTTATCAGATCTCTTTCACAGCTCGTATTTCACGGCGAAACTCACTCCGAACGATATGATTTAACGCTCGCCACTTGTATCCGTTATCATTAGGAATGAAACTTGGCTCGGTCTTGTTTCGAAACCCCTCCATTATCTTCTTTCACACCCTCCAACCCTTCGACTGTCTCTTTCGTTTCACCGAACAAAACATTTATACTCTGTCACAAATAAATATTTCCTGCAACGTATCTTGTGTATACATTTATCCGCTATATTTCTTTTATTATTTCTTTCTTTCTTTCTTTCTTTCTTTCTTTCTTTCTTTTTTTTCTTGTTTTTTTTCTCTCTTTTTTTTTTTCAAACACCGCTGCAAATGAGTGTCATGCAATTATATAAAACACAAGGTTGTTCGTTATAACTTTTGACAGAGATATGACATTTTTTAATTCTCTTTTAACTTTTACACGAATCACGTCTTTCTTTCTGTTCTTTTATTTTATTTTTTTCTTTTTTCTAATGCAACAAATTGGTCAAACCAAATTTAATAAAATTTTACATCCAGTTTATCTACTATAACGAAAAACGTGTTGCATACAATTTTAGATTGATCGTTTAACAACTTTTACAAAAGGAACATCCACGTTCTATTTCAATCGTTTCAATGTTAAAAGTTAATAAAATAGTCAGATAGATCACAATGAAAAAATTAATAGGAAATATCTGTAAAACGCCAAATACATATATTTAATTTAAAGTAAAATAAAAGCGAACGATTTTTAATAAAGTTCGAGAGATAAATGATCCACGAGCAATGCTACACAATATTTACGAATTTTATATTAATCGATTATAAATTTGTTAAAATTCAATTTTCAAATAAATAAAATTTGTTCGAAAGTTTTTTGTTTGTTTTATAAAAAAGAAAAAAAAAATAAAAAGAAAAATAAAAAGGAAATCTTTTCATATCGCGTATATCCACGTATCAATCGTAATTGCATCCTTTTTATAAAAATGTTCGATTAATTTAAAAATGATTTCTTTTTCTATCTTCGTACTTTTAACAAAAATGTAATATAATCTTCTCTGATGCGTATAAGGGAAACAAATATAGCTATTATGCAGAATAGCAATGCATAAAAAGCATTAAGGTGATAGAACCAAGACATTGAATAAGACACTCTCGACGGTCATGCTTAATAAGAAAGAAGCAAGATAGTATATACTACATAGATGCTGCTAGTAAAAGATGCAACGAGTAGCACTTTTTTCCACGAATGGCAACATTCTGCCAACGATTACATTATATATTTTTCAAACGATTTCGAAGAAATTCAACCGAGAAAGAAAATGCAAAAGTTTTTAAAATCGGAATTTTCTCAGGATTATGTTTCCTTATTTTCAAATCGTCATCGCTTTTATCGATTCGATCATATCGAAATTGTTTCAGGATAATTATAACAATTCCGAATCGTTCGTTATTACCTATTTGTTAATAACTACGTTTTAATCGCTAGCTCAAACGTAATACCAATTAATATCGTTCAAAGAACAGCCAAATAATAATACTGATCACGTCACGGAAAGCCGTGAAATTCTATCTCTGTGTATGTACGTATGTATATAGTATGCACGTATATATATATATGTATATATATATATATACACATATAATTATATGCAATACAGACTTACACGTGCCTCATACATTATGTATATTGTATGTCGTATGTATACATATACATTCAAATGTGCGTAAAGTACCAATATACATATGCGTGTATATTATTTGCATGTAATCGTCGTCGAAAATCTCGTTAAATTCGATTAAACGTTCGACCGATGTCTTTCCAAAAAAAAAAGAGTGTATATATGTATGTATGTATGTACGTTGTATATACATATACAAAAATACAAGCAAACGCACGCACAAGTTCGTTTATTCCCATATACGTAGTTCCGTGGCGAATAAATTTTTTATCATGTAAATCTATAAAGCCTGTAAACGCGTACAAAACGACGAACATCTATCGGCCACGTAATTTCTCGCGGAAAACTTTAAAGAGCAGAAAATTGAGTTTCGCCGCGCCCTCTCTCTCTCTCTCTCTCTTTTTCTTTCTCTCTCTCTCTTTTTTTCGGAACGGATGATTCTCTCTCTCTTTCTCTCTTTCTCTCTTTTGTACGAATAGGGGAGAACGATAATGAAAGCACGGCGAATCGGACGCGTAAGGCGGAAAATTGCAACGGAAGGGAAACGCAACGAAACGATGAGTGTTCTGTACTTTGTTTTTTTTTTCTTTGTTTTCCTTTTTTTCCTTCCTTTTCTTTTTTTTTTGCTTTTTTTCTTTTTCTCTTTTTATTTTCCTTCGAAGCTTTTTCTTGAATAATAACGATCTCTCAAAATCTTTCGAATAAAGATGGGAGCATCCTCTAAAGGAGAAATGTCACGAAATACTGTATTTTACGTTTTACCAAAGTACGATTCAATTTAAGGGTAGATAGACAGGCAGTGAACGATTCAAGCTTGCGGAATTGTTGACGGAGATTGGATTTTATTGTATCGAGGACTAAACTTTCGTTGGGTCTGGCTTAAGTCCCTCGTGACGAAGTACTTCTCTCGGATAAAGAGAAAAAGGGTTCTGACGTATTCATCGACAATGTTTCTCTATCGCTTTATCGATTTTTACGAAAAATATTATTTCCTTATATTCGTTGATTATTCCTTTTCAAAATATTAGAAATAAATTTTTTGTTTAACCAACAATATGAAGTAAAAAAGTTCAATAATATTAAATCTCTTTATCTCGTATTATTTTCTACTACTGCGTACTTATATTGTGAATTATATTATAAATGGAATAATACATTTTGAAGGAAATTATCTACGATCTACGTAGATTATATTCGTTGATTATTCCTTTAAAAAGTAAAATTTTCTTTTGAAATATCAATATCAAATAAAAAATTAAATAATATCGATTGACACTATTTCATATTATTCTCTATTATTATGATAATCATTATGTATATATATATATCATAAATTATATCATGAATATAATAATAAACTTTAAACGAAATTAACTATGATCTAGATCATATTCGTTGATTATTTATTTCGAGAATTTTAAAGAAATTTTCTATTGAAATACCAACATCAAATAAAATATTAAACAATACTAATTTATTCAACTTTGATTAT
This sequence comes from Vespula vulgaris, assembly GCF_905475345.1. NCBI lineage: Eukaryota > Metazoa > Arthropoda > Insecta > Hymenoptera > Vespidae > Vespula > Vespula vulgaris. Next base: position 8,574,460 of record NC_066588.1, read on the forward strand.
TATTTTCAACTATTATGATAATCATTGTATATCTATATCGTAAATTATACTACAAATATAGTAGTAAAATTCGATTCTTATGCGTAACAATTTAAAACAAATAAATTGAAGTATTATAATTATTAAAAATCTTTTAAGATCTTGACCGACATTCGAATGCATTTAACATGACATAATTTGTACATTAACGTCGTAAGATTAAAAGGGTATATCTCCTGGATATTTTGTGACAAATACAAAAGGACGTTATTACCGAGTAGACAGATAAAGAGATATAGTGAAAATGCCAGACAGCATAGCTTTTAGCAAAGCTTAGCTTTAGGGAAACCGAACGCATTACATACGTTCATCTCGAATCTAAGCTCTTGCATTAGTCTTATACATATACCTATAGCATATAGTCGGCTGCTATGTGCTCTTTTACTACTGCTATCTAGTACAGTTTAATGCACAACGGAAAGATAAAATGCCCATTCGCATTATTAAGCTCGGTTTATTCCAAAAGCTTCTAGTTGGCAGCAAAAGTTGAGTTCTCTCGAGTTAGAGTTTAAAATAGTTAATAAATCAACTTTAACGCGTATGAAATAATTCAGAAATCCATCAGGATGGATTATCCATATATGTATAACTTAATTGTTTGTGTCCTAACCATAAAAAGATTATTATTGTTCGTATATGCACAGCATATATATATATATATATATATATATATATATATATATATACACACACACATATATATACACACACGGTAACGTTCGTTTTCTTTTGACAGAAAAATACGAGGTAGAGTACATTTCTCGAGAATGGTAGAACGTGGGTGTGTACGTAAGTTTTACCGGGGTAGAAAAATAAATTGAAGAATGTTACGTTACGCGTGGAGCTAAGAGAGAGGGAGAGAGAGGGAGAAAGAGGGAGAGAGAGAATAATAACAGCTTCTGGATTGTATCCACGTTAGCTACAGACCTTAATTCTGATCAAGTACTCTTCTCTCTATCGGCCAACTTTGTGGTGTTTTAGTGGCAAAGGAAAAGAAATGAGGTCGAAAGGACGATCGAACTGAAGAGTAGAAAAGAAAGAGAGAGAGAGAGAGAGAGAGAGAGAGAGAGAAAAGAGAAGAAAGGAAAGAGAAAACTTCGAGTATCATACTTTTTATGTTCTCGCTTCCACCACCATGAATATTACTCGGGAATTTAATTGCATACGGAAGAGTAGGTAGTCCGGATGAACGGAGCATTGCGAGATGAAAAAAAATGTATACCTACCCCTACCGACAGAGATCGGACCGTATAGAGTTGAGGACACTGCTTTTCAAACTTTTCGAGGAGTAAGTAAGTAGTAACAGTATTGGTAGCAATAACAGTAGTAGTAGTAGTAGTAGTAGTAGTAGTATTAGTATTATTATTAGTAATAGTAATAGTAGTAGTAGTAATATTATTAGTAACAGTAGTCGTAGTAGTAGTAGTAGTAGTAGGTTAGAGCCAAAAGAAAACTCCTTCGAGTTATAAAAAAAAAGAGGAAGTAAGACTGGCGGTCGTTCACGGCTCTTACTCCAGTCGAACAAAACGAGAGTTATATAATAAATCGACGTTGTCCCTGAGAAGGAAAGGAGAAGTAAAAGGAAGGAAAAAAGAAACAAAGAGAGAGAGAGAGAGAGAGAGAGAGAGAGAAAGGAATAGAAAAAATAAAAGAAAAAAAAAAAAGCTCCGAGAGGAAACTCCGAACTTTGTCCGAAATAATTTTTATCTTGTTTCTTTACTTTTCTTTTTTCTGCTTTCTTTTTTTCTTTATTCTCTTCTTCTTTCCCTTTTTTCTCCTCTTCTTTAACTTTTTCTCATTTTCTTTATTTAACTGTCTCGTATTTCAATCATTTCTTCTTTTCATTCCGCTTGTTTACGAAAGATCGACTTTTTATTATTCTTAGGAAATGGAGAGAGAGAGAGAGAGAGAGAGAGAGAGAGAGAGAGAGAGAGAGGGAAAAAGAGAGAGAAAAGAAAAGAAAGAAAAATGTGTAACTTACCGAGTATAGGATTGCCACGATGAGTTGCTAAACCACCAAGAGTTAAGACATGAGAATGATCAGCAGTCACGACGATGAGAGTTTCCATAAGGTCGACCTCATTCACAACCGCTCGAACTGCTTCCTCTAACGCTAAGGTTTCATCTAGAGCGCGATAAGCGTTGTTGTAATGGTGAGCATGGTCAATTCTACCACCTGAAACGTAAGTCGAAAGATTTCCTTTTCAATGATCTTCATATTATCTCCTCTCTCTCTCTTTCTATCTATTTATTTATTTATCTATCTATCTATCTATCTATCTATCTATCTATCTATCTATTTATCGTTTTATCTCTATTTCTGCCTCTATCTCTATCTCATTTTTCTCTTTTTCGTCGCTCGTTGAAAAAAAATCTCGTTTCTAGAAACGCATCGAGATTTATGGTACGCGTAAATTGAATAAAAATTCGAGGGACTCTCCCGACCTTTAGATTGATACGTACGACGTGGTGTTTCCAGATAAGGGAATGCAAGAAATATTTTTCTCAGAGTTCGAAGCAGCAAGCAGAAAAATCATCCAGCCAGCTCGGCATCGTCTGATTCCAACGTGAAAATATCACTTTTTTATACCATTCATTTCTTTTTCCTTTCTTTTTTTCTTCCTTTTTTTCTCCGCGAAATGGAAAAATCAGCTGGCAGAAAAGAAATAAAAATTTTCTAACGTGGAATAGGAAATAACTAGAAAAATGGATAAGTCGAGCGACAGAGAGGAAAGTGAATTTCTTTTTTTCTTTTCTTCTTCTTTTTTTTTTTTTAAATAGGAGATTAAGAAAACAAAAAAAAAAGAGAGAGATGAAAGGAAAAAGAAAGAACTAGACGACCGAATGATATTATTATTAGAGATGTTCTTACGAAATTTCTTATATATTATAAACGTCGATTTATTTCGTAACATCATTCACGTGGTCGTACAATTAAACGAATTGTATATATCGTTTAGTTTAACAGTAATCCTCGAAATAATCTGTGTCTTTGTACGTGTATCTACGTACCAAGAATAAATAAAAATATATTTGTGATATAGCTTACCTTCTACAAAAAGAAAGTACCCTTCCGGATTCTTTGCGAGAATACGCAATGCTTTCAACGTCATCTCGGTTAGAGAAGGATCCCCGGTACCAGTTGTATTGCGATCCACGTCGAAATCCATGTGAGAATAAGCGAACAGTCCTTCAAAATAAACGTAGCTTGTATGTATTTACGTGTTCCCTCTCTCTCTCTCTCTCTCTCTCTCTCTCTCTCTCTCTGTCTCTCTTTCTTTCTTTTTCTTTTTTTCTATCTCTTTGTATATTTTCTATACGTACGTTTATAGATATGTATATACGTATATATATACATATATGTATATACATATCTATATATATATATATGTATGTATGTACATACATATATAGGTATGTATATATATTCATACGTATATATGTATATATATACGCGTACGCGTGTATGTAAACATACATATATTCAGAGGGTCTTTATTATCTCGTGAGGGAATGAATCTATAAAAAAAATTTGTTAACAAATTTATTTGTTATAATATGTCATGTAATGCCAATGTTAGGTCATTGTTTATAAATCCAGCTGTTTATAATGTATACTAACAGCCATAAATCAACGATACAGGATTATATTTCTTATGAATTAACAAAATTTATAATATAATTTATAATATTTTTATAATAATAAATCTTTATCTCATACGGCAAGTCGTCAACAAATGTCATCGGTACAATGAAAAGAAATATACAGTTTTATTAAAAAAAAAAAAAAAAAAACAAAAAAAAAAGGGAGAAAAAATTGGGCTTTGAAATTTTTTCTATTGTCCGACCCACGAAAAAAAGAGAAGAAAAAAGAGAAAAAAGAAATTGGCACCATATGATGTGCCCTATCATACCAAACAAATCTGTAAAAAAAATTTTTTGATAGGTATAATCCCTCACGAGATATTCCCATTTATCGAGATAAACGGGGCTTTATTTGTGTTTGTGTGTGTGTATGTATCTATGTATAAATATATATATTTATATACCCCCACACACACACACACACATATATATATATACAGGTATGCATGAATGTATGTACATATTTGTATGTATTATTTCCAAACGTGATTTCTCATGCTGAATAAATATAGTACTTTAATACAGTGAGACATACACGTATATACGTATGTATGTATATGATGTATGCGTATGTATAAAATGGTAGGGTACCTACAAAAGAAGGATAAGCATGAGCAATAAAAAGCGAACAATACGATTAGTTTGACCGTACGTATAAATTGCATCGTCATTAATCCAAAAAAGTAGAGAAAGATATTTGAAGAAAAACATCAGCACGAAAAAAAAGTGAAACAAAAAAAAATCGAAAAAAAAAAACAACTAAATTAAATCCGCAGAAACGCGGATTGTTTGGCTTTTTATCTTCATGAATCGTGACGTTTTTTTTTTCTTTTCTCTCTCTCTTTTTTTTTTTTTTTATTTTATTTCATTTTGTTTTCAACGCCATTCGCATGTTGTGATTTTTAGTAGAGTAGACCAAAGTCAATGTTTTTTTTTGTTTTCTTTTATTTAATATAGAAATATTCGGAGTTACCTAACAAGTAATTAACTTTTCGAACATCAACGCTCTCGAACTGTTCCTTGTTGGAGACGTATCTCGCGGAAACTTTCCTCATGCGATTATTTCTCGACCATTCTTCGATTAGATTTCTCCCATCTAATCGTCTACCCTCTTTATCCGGTTCTTCTGGATCCAAGGTCACTTTGGGTACAAAATGACGTCTGCCACCACCAAGTATTACCTAAAATTCAAGAAATCATTGTTAACGAATTAAAAAATTTCGATACATATTACATATTACATAATATTAATCGTCGAGAAATCTAAGTTACGAAAGTGGCTGAAAGTAATTTAAAGTTAAAATAAAGTTATAATGCTGGAATATAAAAAGTGAACATTTCGATTAACAAGCTTTTGTTTCACGTTCGAAGGATCACTGAAACTAAGTATAATAGTATACTCGTGTAAATGCACGTTAATATCCCGTACGAATTTAATTCACTTTACACGAATGAATCTAACTACGTAAATCGCGTATCGTACATAATATCGCGTATCGAAGAACGATGAATTATCGTCGGTTCGATGAATTCGCTCGTTGGATATGAACGAACGAATCTCCTCTTGCGTTATACGTTTGAAGATGATTAATAAAATCTTTGAACGATTCAATGAATGTAAAAATATATATATGTATGTATGTATGTATGTATATATGGCAAAGAAGTATGGAATGAAACGAAAGAAGAGTAAAATATTTTCTATTAAGAAATATGTAATAATATAGTAAATTCAATTTTATTGTTTTACTGTTCTTACGAAACAATGCATTTAGCATATTTAAATGAAGTTAAAAATAAATAGCTGTTACTTTTCACTTCGCGTCATCCTATCTTTTTTATCATTATCACCTATACTATGATTCGTACCATTATCATTATTATTATAATTATTAATGTTATTATTATCATTATCATTATTATTATCATCATCATTATTATCATTATCATTATCATGATCATCATCATCATTATTATTGTTGTTATTGTTATTGTTGTTGTTATCATAATCATTATTATTGTAATTACTGTTCACATTGTTAAATTTAGTTATCCTCGCTACATTACATGACTCCCTTATCCCCATTTACGCTTTCTCGCTTCCTACAGACTCTTTTCTAATCTCCAACTAATTTTCTAAAACAAAACCTTTCTTCGCTTAGTTTTTCTTTCCCTTTCTTTCCTTTAGTTTTCCTTTTTGCGAAAATCTATCCTGCAATTCACTAAAGAATCTAATTTCGACTAGTAAAAAGCTTTTCTAAAAATATCACCTACGAACCTACACATTTGATCCTACTAATTCTTTTGTATCAGAATACGAACATATATTGAGTCCTGTTTACTCCTAAATTCGTCATGTAACAATAAGATTCAATAAATGATCAAGATTTTTATTTTATTGTTATTTTTATTTATATTGTTAATCGGAAAGAAAAAAAAACAAATAAATCATAATTTTTCATGAAATAATATATTGGATCGACTTGTGTGTGTGTGTATGTGTGTATAAGTGCCTTTAATAAGTACAAAATCGATAATAACAAAATGACACTTATCTATAACTCAACTTGATAAGCTATGCGAAATGATAAGACTAAGAATTTTAATCATAATATATTATATTTATAGGACTAATTCATAAATATATCCTATCGCAAGAATAATGTAGTTTATTATTTAATACGACAAATATAAATCATAATTGATATAAAAGTTTGAAAAAGAAGATTAAAAAATTACTTATATAATTTATACTATAACGAATCTCATGTTAATTCGCGAAGAAAGTTTGAAATTATCACAAATGATCCGGAAAAAGATTCAAATTTTGGATCCATGTTTTGGATCATTAATGTAAGTTATCCGACCTCTTAGGCCTAATTTTTTTATCAATATTAATTCAAACGATAGTGCTTAATATCGTACTTACTTCAATAATTGTAATACATTGCGACTAATTCTGTTATTTTTGTAATGTCTTATATTTATGAATTAACCCAACACATTGATACAATCATACGTAATATCACATTTGTTATCAACATTACATAAATACGTGTGACGTATATGACGTCAAAATTCATACGGATATGCGATAACTTCAAAAATTTCTTACTGGTCTTTAAATTTAACAGATTTCAAAACATTTTCCCGTATATTTTGGAAAAGTTTGAAAAAATGTAACATATAGACATAAATGTTTTTTCCTTCAATTTACATATCTGACAACGAATGTGATAACGCAAAAATATATTTACACATTTATATCTATTTTTATTCATGTCTTTTTTCTGAATAAGTTGAAAAATATATCAGGCCTTTCTTACGTTGATATTACGACCGGGCTCATCTTCGAGAAGTTGTCGAGCGATATCCTTGCAGGAAGGACGAGACGCAGGTGGAACTTTGCCATCATCTTCCCAATAACGACTTGCTGCATGAGCGTAAAGGGCCGCTGGTGTTGCATGTGTGACTCTTGTAGTTGTAACCAAGCCCGTAGATTTGCCTAAAGAAAAAGAAGAAGAAGAAGAAGAAAAAGCAGAAGAAAAAGAAGATCAAAAAGAAAAAAAAGGAGATGAAAAAGAAGAAAAAGATGAAGAAGAAATAAAAGAAGAAAAATATGAATAAAGAGAAGAAGAAAAAGATGAAGCAAAGATAAAGAAAGAGAAAAGAAGAAAAGGAAGATAAAGAAAAAGAAAAGGCACAAGAAAAAGTCGTAGTTTAAAAAAAAGAAAAAGAAGAAGAAGAAGAAGATGAAGAAAAAGAAAAGGGACAAGAAAAAGGTCGAAGTTTAAAAAAAGCAAAAAGCAGAAGAAAAAGAAGATCAAAAAGCAAAAAAAGAAGAAAAAGATGAAGAAGAAATAAAAGAAGAAAAAGAAGAATAAAGAGAAGAAGAAAAAGAAGAAGAAGAAGAAGAAGAAGATGAAGAAAAAGAAGAAGAAAAAGAAGAAGAAAAAGATGAAACAAAGATAAAGAGAGAGAAAAGAAGAAAAGGAAGATAAAGAAAAAGAAAAGGCACAAGAAAAAGTCGAAGTTTAAAAAAAAGAAAAAGAAGAAGAAGAAGAAGATGAAAAAAAAGAAAAGAGACCAGAGAAAGGTTGAAGATTAAAAAAAAAGAAAACGAAAGAAGGACAAAGCAAAGAAAGAAAGAAAGAAAGAAAGAAAATAAGTCAAAAAGAAAGAAAAATCATGTCGATCACGTTGCTGTATTATATTACTCATGAAAATAGTTAGACAATGCGTGCACTTGCCTTGGCCTTGTGCCCAATTTATGAGCGATGGCACGCGCGCGTCGAAACTCGAGTAACAATTTTCGAAGCGAGCGGAGGAATCCAAACCCACGGTTTCGTAATTCGCTTTAACGCCACAAAGCAATGCTGTCGCGCATGCCGATGATTCGCCGACCTGCGCATCCATGTTGTAAGTCTGAAAATGGAAGGAGGGAGAGGTAAAGGTAAAGGTAAAGATTAAAGCTGAGAGATATTTTACGAAAATAATTGCCTTACTTTGTTCAATCAAGAAATTATTTTATTTTGAAATCGATATTAAAAAAACACGACAAAAACCTGTATCCGTGTGTCATTATGTGTATTTGTATGTAGATGTGTGCGGGTGATTAATTTACGTTAATCTTGACTTTTATCCGTACAATTTTTTATTTCTTAATTTCTTTATTCCTTTACGTTCTTTTTTGTTTTGTTTTATTATCGTTTATCGTGTATGTACAATAAATAAATAAAAAAAATATATATATGTATATATGTATTAAGATAAAAGATATCGATATAAGTATTTATACAATTTTTTGTTTCGATCATCTAAATACCTCTTTCGTATTTTCACTAATACGATAGAAAACTATTCTGGATACTATGTCATTGTTGATGCGAAAAGATCTAAGGATAATATAATAAGAAGAGAAAAAGGCGTACTACAAACGTAATTCTTTCAAGGCATCGCATGCAGACGTTGACGTTTTCATCGTGAAGTACAAAGACGTCAGCTATTTTCCATTTTTCTTCACCGGTTTAAAAAGTACAAGGACAACGTAAGTAAGCAAGTACTATGAAAACACGTAAAAAGAAAAAGAAAAAAGGAAAAAACGGGGAAAAGAAAAGAAAGAAAAAAGGGAAAAGGTGGTCCCATAAAAGACACGCATCATTATCATAGAAAATGCCGATCGATTTGAATATCGTTGGAAAACAACGATGGGAGAACGACGTTGATGACGTTGTTGCTCGCTTGTTCATCGGGAAAATGCTTCAGAAAAAAGATTTAGCTCGAAAAAGAAAAGAAAACTGGAAAGGAAGAATAAAAGAAAGAAAGAAAGAAAGAAAGAAAGAAAGAACGAAAGGAAGGAAGGAAGAAGGAAGAAAGAAAAAGATAAAGAGATAAAAAGATAAAGAGAGAAAGAGAGACCGATAGATAGATAGATAGAGAGATAGAGAGATAGACAGAAAGAGAGAGAGAGAGAGAGAGAGAGAGAGAAAAGATTTATAAACGAGATGTATGGAAAAGTAGACCACAGGGCTTTGTCCGCTCCATCGAGAACATACGATGCGTCATAGTCGTTTATTCGCGGTATAGAATATCTCCCTATCTACCCGATACGGAAATATCGATAAGATAATCGATCGTGAACGTAGCTCACGTCAAGGTGTTGTTACGCTTTATTGGTAGCAGTGTGCACACCCTATCGAACGATGGACGGGAACTCGAGGATGTCGAAAAACGAAAAGGGAGAAGAGAATAAAGATCGAAATTCCGGGCGTTGTCCAGAAACGAGGGAGCTGGTTAAAACGGAGGAGAAGGAGGAAGTGGAGGAGATAGAGGAGGAGAGTGTTTCCGTGGCACAATGTATCCCTTCGTCGAGCGAAACCCAGCAGAGCGACATGGATGGATGGCCGTTCGGAAAAGCAAAGTGAGTAACTACGCTGGCTCAAGCGATCCGTCTCATAAAATCGCGATAAAATCAAAATCTATCTTTTATCTAAATCTTGAATATTCGTCCGCATTAACCGACTCCAACATAGATAAAATATGAAGAATCAATTGGGTAACTTTCTATTGCTTAACTATTTCATCAAGGATTTTTATCAAATAATTTTCATCGAATTTTATTCGAATATAAATGGGATTTATGGAATTTAAAAAATAAATTATTGATTCGATTGTTATCGACGTGTCGCGAGGATACGACGAATTAAGAAGGTACCTTGGCTGTTCGATTATTTTGTATAGTTTCTTTTTTCAATAAATTTTTCATTTCGACTATTCGAATATGAGTAGATATATCGAATCTGAAGAAGAAATTGTTGGAAGTATTTTTGATTCGATGATTACCGACGTATTGCATGAATATGATAAATTAATTGAGTAGCTTGGTTATTCAACTATTCGAATATAGTAAGATCTTTAATCTAAATAATCAAATGTCGGAAGTATTGTTGATACGATCGTTATGTTGTGTACGTGTTGAATAAATATGACGAAAACTATATATCTTGGTTACTCTATTGTTTCATTAAGATTTTCTAGCTAATTTTGATCGATCGTTCGAGTAGAACGAGATTTATCTAATCTAACAAATAAATTCTCGGAAGTATCGTTGGAACGATCGTTATATTGTTGGTTATATTACAAGTATTATTGATCGTTGCATGAATATGAGGAATTAACTGAATGGCTTAACTGAATTGTTACACTATCTCATTATGGTTTTCCAGTCAATTTTGATCGATTATTTGAATATAATGGGATTTATATAATCTAAAAATACAATTCTTGGAATTGTATAAGTGTTGTATGAATATGACTGATCGTTTAGCTATTTCACTATTTTATTAATATTTTCTAATAATTTTGATCGATTATATGGAATATAACGAGATTTATCGAATCTAAGGTATATATTGTTACAAATATTTATGATTCAATAGTTATAAATCTATTGCATGAATATGACGAATTAATCGAATGGCATGGTTACTTCACTATTTAATTATAGTTTACCAGTTAATTTTGATTGACCATTTGCATATAACGAGATTTATTTAATCTAAAGAATCAATTGTCGGAAGTATTATTGATACGATTGTTACACTGTATACGTGTTAAACGAATATGACCAATTAATTAAATAACTTGATTACTTCACTATTTCGTTAAGATTTCCTAGCTAATTATGATCGACCGTTCGAATAGTATCAGGTTTATTTAATTCGAGAAATAAATTCTTGGAAATATTGTTAATCGTTATATCGTATACGTGTTGCATGACTATGAATAAACGTTTCACTATTTTATTAATATTTTCTAGCTAATTTTGATCGATTATATGGAATGTTATCGAATTTAAGTTTTGTAACATTGTTACAAATTATTCATGATTCGATAGTTTGAAATCTGTTGCATGAATATGACGAATTAATCGAATGGTTTAGCTACTCGTGGACTTTCGAAATCTTTTCCAGCTATTCCTATCGACTATCCGAATAAAATGGGAATTCTCAAATCCAAAGAGTTCGTTGTCGGAGGTATTTACTCAAGTGGTCCGATCGCTATACTCGTTTCGATATAAAGAATCTCGCTTGGACAAGTTCGAGTTTCTCGTACTTACTCGACGTGAAAAGATAAGAAAAAGAAACGTTTCGTGAGAAACTCTCCGAGTTCTTCGTTCGTTTCGTAGGTACATAGCTAGACAGATAGATAGATACTTGTAAAGGATCGATCGTAAGAGCTATCGATCGATCGATCGATCGATTTATTCGGTCGACTGATCGATCGATCGTCCTAATAGTCGAAAGAAAGACGCGGCCTCGATGCGGAGATAAAGTTCGATCGCACGTACGGCACGAACCGCGAACTTCCGTGATAAACGTTCGGAATCGATTTCAGAAGTTCTCTTGCTGATCCATTTGGAGATTTCGATCCAAGTTAAAATTAAATTGCTAACCGGATGATTCCCTGCCACTTACTACATCCACGTCTTACTCTTCCAACCGAGATTACAGTTTTGCACGTGAGTGCTAAGTTACAGGGAACGTATTATCCATAGTAACAAGAACTTTAGAGATTATTATTGCGTTTCGGATTGCTTCTGCTTCTATTTAATCAACGATAATAAGATTCGACCTTAAAAAACATTACAACTGTATTATTCTCCCCAGAGATACGAACGACGGAATAACGTCCCAAAAAATTGTCAGGATTGATATCGATCCAAATGCAGAAAATTACAATATGTATCACAAGAGAAGGGGCGTTGCCTTGATCTTCAACAACATTTCTTTCACCAATCGGATGACAGTTAGACAAGGCTCCGAAAAAGATTGCAACGATTTAACTAAGTCGTTGAAGAATCTAGATTTCGAGGTCCGAATATACAAAGATCCAACTCTGAAAACGATTTCTACTATTCTACAAGAGAGTGAGTATGATTTGTCAAAGAGATCGTATCGAATTTTTCGAGGACGATTATCATTTCTATTATTATTATTATTATTATTATTATTATTATTTATTTGAGCGTAGTCGAGTAACGATTTCGAGCTGACTCGTTATCCGAATTATTAGAGTGTAGAAGTATGAAAGTATAATGATCCAAAGCATCTCAGTCAGCCTCGAAATTGTCCGAGTGTACAAGTGAATCCTTTGAAATCATCGGCTTTTCCTTTCTCTTTTCCTTTCTTCCTTAGTTAGTTAGGAGCAACCGAGCAAAAGAACGGATAATTTTTTACTCACCTTAGGCCGATGGTATATAACAGTTTATTTGTAGTTCGTGACATGAATATTCCAGGACGTTAAGTGGAATACACGTTTACGGCGACCAGCTGTTAATAATTGCAACCCTCCGCGTGGAAATCCAGACCCATCATTTAACCAATTTTCCTATGTATATATGTACCTATGTATTGTATGTTTGTATTGTGCGAACGTAGTGATGTAATACGAATGCGTGTATGTATGTATATATGTGTATATATGTTACGCATGTATGGAAATGTGTACGTGTCTAAAACTTGAATCTCGGACTAACTCGTTTTTAATAACTACATATGTTCACTTGAAGAAGTATACGTACCTACATACATACATACACACACACACATATATATATACAGAGAGAAAGAGAGAGAGAGAGAGAGAGAGAGAGAGAGAGAGAAGAGGTGGGAGTTAGAGAAAGAGAGAACGAGATCAATTAAAAATTTCAAAACTATGAATGGATCATATCGAAAAAAATTTTTTCAAAACGCTACTCGTAAATGAAAATTTATTATTTCGTCGAGGTTCCAATTAAAGTGCCAATTAAAAGCTGAACATCCGCGGTGGAATGAAATCCTATCGGGAAAAAGGAGGATATATGGGTTACGAGAAGCATTACTGAATTTTTCTCGCGTTGGAAAAATTATCCTTCCACAAAATTTCAACTGTATTAAAGAATGAGAATAACAATTAACGCAAAATGTTCGCGGATCCCTTCGTGATACATTTCCTTTTGATTTCTTTTTTTGCTTTCTTTTCTTTTCTGTTTTTTTCTTTTTTACTTTTTTAAAATATAAATCGTACCGTCGACTCTTTTCCGTTCTTCGTTTTTTTTTTCACTTTTATATTCCTTTTTTCTCTTCTTTCTTCCTTTTCTTTTTTTTTCCATTCGAAATTTGACAAAAGCAAAAGCGATCGGATTTTACGGTTCATCCGATACATATTTCGTACATAGTAGAGAGAAATCCTTCGCGGTCTGATATGCGCTGATTATTTATAAGCGAGCATATATTTCACGGAAGCTTTCAACCTGAAATATATACTCGCCACATTCGCCACGAGACTGAATTTACATTCGCGTAGTAGAACTATCGGTGATGGTGATGGCAATGGTGGTGGTGGTGGTGGATGGTGGTGGTGGATGGTGGTGGTGGATGATGGTGGTGGGAGTAGTGGGAGTGAGAGGAAGAGGAGAAAGAGAAGTAGGAGGGTTGCGAGGGAAAAGAGGGAGGCTTGGCTGGTAATAAACTTCGAAATTTATAGCGCATCCTCGCTATCGATCGAGACCGAGCGAGGTTTAGCCTTCTTCGAGAGGAAAGAGAGAACGTTACAGAGCGGATGTTATTAGCAAAGACGTGCCTTAGAACGACGATGCTCGTAGAAAATTAGTAAAGGGAGAGAGTTCTGTTCTGTAGGGGAAGGCAGGTAGGGCTAAGGGACGGGATAGCCACGATTAGACAGAAGCAATTACGCTAACGCCGTAATATCTGTCCTTTGTTTCCACGAATAATCAGTGTTCTGAGTTCTCCTATAAAGAAAAAATTACTAAAAAGAAAAGAAAAGAAAAAAAACGTACTAGTTTGGTCGAAATAATTTTTTTATCGTAAATAATTCGCTCGGAATCGTCTCGCTGATGTATATGACTAAAGGACAACAAAATAAACATGTTTCGATAAACATATTATAATGTTTAAATGATTCCAGATAAGCATCCAAGATTATATAGTATATCGGTTATAGTTAGTTTCCAAAATGTATCTACACTTTCTAACCGTAACATTTTTTCTTTCTAAATCATTAATACGTCAAGTTGTCAGGCTAATACGTCACGGTAATATATTTCTCTTGTGTCAGTATCGTGTCTCTTATGATGATTCATGACGAACAAAGTTTTCTATTAGATCGAAACGATATATAACAATGAAATGTTTAATACAATATCGTGTAAGTCCGGGTGTATCGCCACTGATAATACCATAGCAGCGAACAATATTAAATTAATATTAAGATCCAACAAAATTTTATTTCGCCAAAAAATCTTCTTTGTTTAGTTTGAAAGTGAACTGTAACAAATTATTGAATTCGTTTTATATCATTATTATTCGTTTAATAAACATCAATTAGAACGGTCGAGATTAAGACGATAAAGAAAAGAAAACAAAATCCGAAAGATAAAACTGAAAGAACGACGAAAGAAAACGCGTTTAATCAGTTTCAATGGGATAATACTTACATCGATATTACTCTCCGTTATTTGTCGTTAATTTGAAGTAAACGTAAACGAGCACGAACGTACGTATTGTTTAAGACGCTAAGAGAAAGCGTAATTCGCGGATGTAACCATGGAGGAACGGATCCGAACGCAATCTGAACGCAATCCAAACGCAAGTACGGATACGGAAACACGCTATAAACCCTTTGCACCGCATTCCAGATTGCCGTTCGCTCGGTCGTTCGCTGGTACTCGCTCGTACTCGGTGCCTATTACGGTAAACAGTTCTCCCCCGACCATTACCGCGTAGACTACGTTGAATTAATTAATCCTTTCATTAAAGCCGCTGCGGAAGACCACACGGATGCCGACTGCCTGATCGTAACGGTCATGTCGCACGGAGAATCTACTTTGTTACATTCGGCGGACAGTCTCTATTCCGCCGATATGCTCTGGACACCCTTCACTGCTGATCAATGTCCTACTCTAGCCGGGAAACCGAAATTATTCTTCATCCAGGTACATATCTATCAATTCGTGTATGTGTTATCCTAATTGACAAATTCGTCCGATCATTACTTGGTTATGGTGGTTATTATTAGATGGCGATACGGATTCAAATGTATTCAAATAATAATATTTACTCGATCATTATAGGGATTATACTCGATCGTTGATCGTGAATTTCTCTGTTCAAGTATGTTCAACCGATAAGCCCGTTCGATCATTACCAAGTTCGTGTAATTATTAGATCATGATTCGTGGTACGAGAGTGTTTAAACAATAGATTTAACTAATTATTAGAGAGATTAGACAATTGTGTTTCATCGTGAATATACATTTTTGATATGCTTACTTGACATATTGATTTGATGATATATATATATATATATATATATATATATATATATATATATATACACATAACGAATTTGCACTATAATCTATTAAATTTAACGTTTAATTTTCTTTCTTCTTTAAAAATGTCTGTCATATTCTTTAAAGAAGCTCATATACCATGCTCATAGAAGCATGCTTGGGTCATTATAAAAGCTCGTAGAACCGTTTAGATCGTCGTGGTATGGATGCTGATCTTGCTGGACCTTTTACGGGCTCGTATCTTGAAAAGGTCGATCGTAAAACACGCGTACACCGTATGGTTTATTTGTCGAGTCCTGCGGTTTGCTTCCTCCTGCTTGTCTTGCCAGAAGGAACGTCCTAGTAATTTTGATTATTCGACGATATAAAGTACTAAACGGAATATTTAATAACGAGCACGAACCGACCTGAACTTTTTCTCTGTCTCTGGGTTTGCTCTCTTTCTCTCTCTCTCTCTCTCTCTCTCTCTTTTTCTTTTTTCCTTCCATTTTTTCCTTCCACTTTCTCCCTCATCCCCTTCTATCTCATCCTCTCGTACGTTCTTGAACGATAAAAATTCGTAAACAGAATCGTGGAGGAGCTTTCGAGTTAGAAGTCCCTCTCGTTCGTTCATATTTTTTTTTAACTTTTTTACTTTTCTACTTTTTTACCTTTTTACTTTTCCACTTTTTTATTTTTTTTCCCTTTTTTTACCTCAGGCTTGCCGTGGTAATCAGTTAGACCATGGAGTTACAGTCCTTCAAGGTGGAGACGTTACGGATAGTAGAACAGATTTCTACACCATCCCAGTGTTCTCTGATATCATGGTGGCTTACTCAACTCTGAGCGGTACGTATCCTTTAACGAACATACACCTACGTGAAGTATCTCTCACGTAAGGGTAAGCTGCTTATTTTCAATGTTATCCTCCAAGACGAGACAAGGAGAAACCGCGTTAAAAATTCTTGGATACATGCACTGAAAGATGAGCAAATCTCTCTCTCTCTCTCTCTTTCTACAGTATTATATAATCATCTTTTGGTGACCTAAATCTTCTTGAGAACAGAAAAGGGCTTTTAATGAACAAAATATTCAGCATCCCTCTCGCTCTGTCTTTCTCTCTCTCTCTCTCTTTGTTTCTCCCTCGGAAAGAGAAAGAGAGGTTTTATAAAAATGTAATAATTAACACGTTCATTAATTTAATACTTTGCGGTTTGAAGCATTATCTATTAGTGAAAAAATATTTTAGTAAACCACGATATTTATATTATTTCGTATTACAAGTTATGGTAGATCGATGTTGTCGATTTGCAAGAACGTGAGAAAGAATTTATTATCGATGGATAATACAATCAATTGCTGATATTGAATATTTTATATATTCATATAAAATATGAAGAGACACATATATCTTCCGATATAAACGTCTAATATTTGTACATGTATATGTAATTATTTTCTGTTTATAATTATCATAAATTAATTACGAAATAGAAATTGGTCCTATAACGAAATTAATGTTGTATATATTCGTGACGTAATTTATAGTATTTTCCCGTGTGTTAACGGTAATAGTTTTTAAAAATAACAATTCTTTATTATCGATAGTAAAATTAACAAACGGTAACGAACGATTCGTTTCGTTCGTTTTTCACGGGAAATAATTCCATCGAAGCGTCCAACGAAACTAAAGAAAAATAGAAAGCGCGAATTTCTTTTCTCTAATATTCTTTTCTATTTTCATTTTTACTCTCGTCTCCCTTTCCAATCTCGAACAGTTCGTTCAACGATATTCAGTATGAATATCTTGTTTGTAATTAGTGAGACTATTCATAAAGCGATTCGGCTATGTGATCGGACTAAAGAATAGATAGCAGTTTAGCATGCAGAGCTAGAACACAAGAGAAATAGATAGAAATAGGTGGATAGATATATACCAAAAGGGGTGAAATGCGAGACGTGTGAAAGCTCGCGAGATTTCAAAGTACCGATGTTTATTTTCCGTTATCAGCACTATAACGCTCTGAATTATTCAGTTTCCCAGGGAAAGTACGTGTATGCTCGCGAGAAATTGGCTCGTTCGATTGGGACGTTTGTCTCGTGAGCAAGTGACACGATAATATATGTACGTATCCTCGTGTACGAGCCGAATCGAAGCACCGTGACGTTATTGAATTATCTGGTTATTCGATAATATTGCGTTGAATAATTTTATCGATGCAACCACTGAGGATTTCCTATTATAAACGTCAAATGTTTCTTCCTTCGTAACGCGTAACTGTATGACCATTGATAGGAAATATGGAAAAATTGATAATAAACAAACACCAAAGCAAATAAAACAAAACGAAATAAAATGGAAAAAGAAACAAGAAATTAAAAAAAAAGAAAAAATGAACGAACGAACGAACAAACAAATAAGCAAAGAACAAATATTGCAGGTGTGAAAGTTTATGGCAGGTGACTCTTCACGTACGTACTAGGTAGCTCAAAAGAAATGAAATATATTCCGTATCCATAGAAACTCGTAAAAGAAGAGAAAAGTCGTATCTCCGGTGGGAACGACGACGACGACGACGACGACGACGACGACGACGAAGTTGAGTATAGAGAGAGAGTGAAAAAGAGAGAGAAAGAGGAGAGAGAGAGAGAGAGAGAGAGAGAGAGAGGGACTGCTCAAAGAGTTATTCGTAAGTGCACTCGAGACACGAAACGTACAAGTATGTCAAGGGTGCAATATCTGTTTCCTCGACAGCAACGGGGGCATATTTTTCATACGTAGCGCTGTACCGGAAATCACTGTGACATTATTTTCCTGAAGCTCTATCGAGTACATACTCGAAACATTTATCTTTGTCTTCCGTACACGATGGCAGGATGTCAGAGAGACGAGGGTGCGAAATCCGTTGCTCGGTGCAAATATTTACCCTGCCGTTGGTAATGGTCCATAAGAATTTTACTTCGCCCTGACGTGCTTACTATCTAATGAAGAAAGAGAGTGAGTTAGGAAGAAAAAGAGGGAAAGAGAAACAGAGAGAGAGAGAGAGAGAGAGAGAGAGAGAAAATAAGCTGGAAAAAAAATGATAGAGAGAGAGAGAGAGAGAGAGAGAGAGAGAGAGAGAGAGAGAGAGAGAGCTAGAAAAAAAATGATAGAGATAGACAGAGAGAGAGAGAGAGAGAGAGAGAGAGAGAGAGAGAGAAAATAAGCTGGAAAAAAATGATAGAGAGAGAGAGAGAGAGAGAGAGAGAGAGCTAGAAAAAAAATGATAGAGATAGACAGAGAGAGAGAGAGAGAGAGCTAGAAAAAAATGATAGAGATAGACAGAGAGAGAGAGGGGGAGAGAGAGAGGGAGAGAATAAGCTAGAAAAAAAATGATAGAGATAGAGAGAAAGAGAGAAAGAGAGAGTGAGAAGGTAAGCTAGAAAAAAAGTATTGATATAGAGTGAGCCAGAGAAATATAAAGAGAGATAGAGATAGAGATAAAGATAGAGATAGAAAGAGAAAGAAGGTAAGCTAGAAAGAGAATAAATATAGAGAGGGAGAGGAAAGAGAAAAATAGAGATAGATAGAGGGTGAACTGGAGAGAGATAGAAGGAGAATAAGTTAGAGAGAGAGAGAGAGAGAGACAAGTGTTCACGAATGCAACTGGTAACAATGAGAGTATCAATCAGACATAGCAGCCAAATTGGCAATCCTATTATTCTACAAACGCGACTGATTTCGAGCATCAATATTTCCGTAGTGTTCAACGAAGAACAACAATCCAAACGCTTAATTAAAATGCAACTCGAACTTATTATCTCGAGTGACACTAAAAAAAAAAAGTATCGTATATAAATAATTTACACACGTTTATCTAATATCTGTTAAGAAGAAAATATATATAATTTTTAACTTCTATGTTAATCCCTCTCCCCCTCTCTCTAGAAAATATTCAAAACGTACGTACGATACGTATACATATTTTTTTTCCATGCATTTTAATATTTTACGACGAACTTAATTCATCACTACTTTTTTTTTTTTTTTCTTTTTCCGAGTTTAAAGTTTGAAAATCGTTGCTAAAGAACGTCTGACGGAGGAAATATTTTTTCTTTTCTCTTTTTGTATTTTTTTGGTCGTTTTTTCTATCTTTTTGTTCTTCTCTTCTTCGTTTTCCTTCTCTCTCTCTCTCTCTCTCTCTCTTTTTTTTTTGTTCAAACGTTACGCCAGCAACGAATAACGAGCGACGACTCGCAGACGACCGTCGAGTTCTTTCCTTTTTTCTTTCTCTCTCTATTTTTTTCATTTTCTTTTTTTTCTTCTTCTCTCTTTTTTCTTTCTTTTTTTTCTTTTCTTTTTTTTTTTTTTTGTAAAACGTTTCACTCGATCGTCATCATCTCGCTGTACACTTTTCTCCTCTCCCTTTCTCTCGGCACTTTAAGCGTCAGACGCTTATACATCTCTCGCAGCTGCGTTCGTCGGTATACGCGGCTTTCGACCGCGCGTTATATGATCGATAACGAGGAACAAAGTGCCTCTCGGCATGGCAGGAAGGCTGAACGCGAAGTACCGTGAATGTGAGAATCGGGCTAGGAAAAAACTGCTTTCGAAAGCTTCATGCTTTTAAAGCTCGATTCGAGCGACTCATCGAATAGCATCCCCTTTTCACAATAGGCATCGTTATAAGCGCGGAAGGACATTTATTTGCTTAGGAAAAATATCTATAAGTTACGTTCGTTCCTTTCTTATTCCTTCTTACCATTCATCTGTTCTATATTAAATCAGGAAGAAAACGAGAAAAATAAATTTATTTTTGATTAAATATATATAAGCTTTGAAAAATGAATGAATAAATAACGAGTAAGTTCATTCTTCAAACGTGCTAGTAGAATTTGTCTTGGTAATTATGATGAATTGAAAGGCTAAGTTAAAAATTTATAGAAAAGGAAAAATATTCAAGTGCTTCTTTCGTTTATATATGTACATTAAAAACAATAAAAAAAATAAAATATAAGAAAATACACATGAGACAAGCAATGATTTTCATAATCATTAACTTTTTATTTGAATCATATAATTTTCTATTTAACTTTTTTTAATTTATGTACATATATAGCTCTTCTTTGTTTAATTTATTAAAATTATATATACATATATTTATATATATTGTATATATTATATATATGTAATACATATATTATATATATATTATATATGTATTTATATATACACTGAATATTCTCTCTCTCTCTCTCTTTTTCTTTCTCCCATTGACTATAGACCATCTGCGTCTTTAACAATTCGTTGAATCTCGTTATAATTATTACGCAAGATAAATACGTTAAGCTACTTTCCCTCGAAATAGACAAAAATAAAAAGAAAAGAAAGAAGAAAAAGAAAGAGGAAGAAGAGGAGAGAAAGAAACAGAAACCGCATCGAAGGAAACGTAAAGCTATCACACAAAGGCTTCTTTTTAAACGAGACAAAACAATCCGAGTCGATGGCGAAAAATAGACAGCGAGCTTTCTACTTTATCATTGCGAACTTTATCCATTCAGAAACATCGATGTACAATAGGTATTAAGCGCACTAACCACAATCCTTATACGCCTTTCATAATCTTCCAAAGAATTGCTTCTCTTCGCTATATATTTAGATCGTTAGCTAGAATAGCAGAACTAATGACCTCGTTGAGAATTTACTTTCCATGCAAATATACACTATCCTTTTCCCTCTCTCTCTCTCTCTCTCTCTCACTTTCTTCGTGAATTGTCTACAAATCTCCTTTATAAATAACATCGTCCTGTCTTGTACAGAAATAAAAGAGAGAAACAGAGAAACAGAGAGAAATAGAGAAAAACAGATACACACACATAAACGCATGCATGCACACACATACGTAGAGAGAAAGGGAAAGAGAGGAGAGAGAGAGAGAGAGAGAGAATACTGGTATAAACGCATTTAAATCGGGAGGGTAACATTTTTCACAATTTATCGTACACGTTAAATGTCATCGTGTTTGACCCGTCGAAGCGAAACGAAAGTATTTCATTTCGAGTTTAGCGATCAGCAAATTATCGCTTAGTGACGGCAGTTCTATGGTGGACAATGGATCGCAAACGAACGGGAGATCGAACAAATGAAAGAAAAAAAAAAAACTGGGTTAATGAAAAATACTTGCCTGCTCGCTTGAAAAACGATAAGCAAAACAATCGGGGTGATACGGAACTGCGATAAGGGTGCCTGCCAAGTTCATTGTCTTTGAGAATAATCAAAGGGATAACGTTAAAGGAAAAAAAAAAAGAAAGAAAAGAAAAAAAGGAAAGGAAAAAGAAAACGATAAAAAGGAAAAGAAGAGGAAAAGAAAAAATAAAGATAAGAAAAAAAAGTAAAGTAAAGAAAGAGAGAGAGAGAGAGAGAAATAGAATCATTTTCTTCACGGAAGGTTCCTTTATGAAGAGAAAAAAAAATAAAAGAAACAAAAAAAAAAGAAGCTAAAAGAGATCTCTCGAAGAAATTGGACGAAATAAAGATTGCTTTATATACAGGGTGTCCAGTTTGAATTCGTTTTCTCAAATATACCATTAAATTTACATTTTTACTTTTACTGCTAATAAGCACTTCGATCGACGCCGAATAATTCGTTTTTTTTTTCTTACTTACATAATTACAATGATTCGCATCTTATTTATATCGTATTACATGGAATATTTGATATAATAAATATAAAGATTTTTAATTATGTAATATATATTATAATATAACAAACGAGGATACGAATCTGTGAGATTTTATATACAAGGCGTTTCATTTAACAAGACCGATTGAAATATTTCCACTGTTTTTGAATGATAAAGAAATATGTGTTTGAACGAAATTGTTTGCTTCGAAAAGGGGAAATAAAATGATATGGAAATTGTTCTTTCCCAAAATCATCCCTTCCATTTTTTTTCTATTTCTTTTTGAAAATGGAATGGTACATTTGCGTTATCGTGGTTCAATAGCTCGTAAAAAAATACATTCGGGAGATAATACTTTTTTGAAGCTTTAGGTTAACTTTCGACGGAAAAAATGTCACGTTGAAACGAGAGGAATGTAACTTCGAACTGTACTTAAAGCCTAAACGTTTAAACGTTTCAATCGAAATGACATATATTTCTCGAATTACGATTATTACGGAATATTTAGGTTGACTTTTACTATATAATAAACTATAGCAAGAAATGCGTTTAAACGCATGAGCATAACTCTGTTACTAAATGCGAAATGAATGCACAGCTGGTGCATAAATCATGGATAGTAACATGTGTCGAGCTAAAGGCATCATTAATGTGTTAGAGAGAGAGGTAGATAGATAGATAGATAGAGAGATAGAGAGAGAGAGAGAGAAAGCGAGAGAGAGAAAGAAGGAGGGGATGAAGCGGATAGTTAACGTATCAAACTGCGAATACGTGTATAGTAGTTAGCTTAGTACGTACGTTTAACGCTTTGCTTTAAGGGATAGTAAGTGAGTAACAGAGACGCTTAACGCTTACAAGCTCGAAATACCTCTAAAGGTAGATAGTCGTCTAACTGAACGAAACTCGCAATGTAGCCACACGACCCATAACCTGAATATCAGCGAAATCGAACTATTAATTGAGAGTCACTATCGAACATTCCCTTCTAAAGGAGAGCAAATTTGCATAACTAGACCGTCCCGATTACTTTCCATTCCTTTTTACCCGTTTGTCTATTATATTTCGATTTTCTCGGGAGAGAGAATTATTAATATTTAATAGATTGTTAAATGTGATATGAGATTCGAAAGAATAAAGGAAAATTAATATATATGTGTGTATATATATATATATATATTATATATATATATATTAATAATAATTAATATGAAGTTAATATATATATATATATATGTATATATGTATTAATTTATGATATAATGATATGTTATATTAAATATTGGATAGCTCATATAATACTAACGATATATGTGTGTATGTATATATATATAATGTATATATATATATATATATATATTAATTTATTAATTTATGATATAATTATGTTCTATAAAATGTTGGATAGCTCATATAACAGGAACAATATATAATATATATAATATATAGTACTTTTTAATTTATTACTATTATGTAAAAGCTTAGTGAAAAAGAGAAAGAGAAAGAGAGAGAGAGAGAGAGAGAGAGAGAGAGACAAAATAACATATATATGTCACAATAACATACGATATAATGATATGCTAAATGAAATGTTAGACAACTCCAGTAATGGAACGTTTAATAGTTACAAAAGACAGCAGTTACTCGAATGTTTTTCTTTTTATTCTCTCTCTCTCTCTCTCTCTCTTTCTCTCTCTCTCTCTCTCTCTCTCTCTCTCTCTCTTTCTATCTCTCTTTCTCTCCCTCATTCCAGAATTCGTAAAACGCCTAGCCCGGAGCTAGCGGTGTCAGAATAAACAAACTGTATTTCGATGCATCTGTACCTCCTTCATTGTCCCTATAGCACAGTTAATGCGTACTGACCTGAAAATCCCTTTCAACTATGACTTTCAGGTTTCTATTCCTGGCGCAATCCAGATAACGGTTCCTGGTTCATACAAGCCATTTGCGAGGAATTCAATATCCATGGCCGAACTCTTGATCTACTCACTCTGATGACTTTCGTCAATCGACGAGTTGCCATTAACTATCAATCCTTCGTACCTCACCGAAAGAGTTTCCACCAGAAGAAACAAATACCAACTATAGTCAGTATGTTGACTCGGATAGTGTACTTTCCTAAAAAGAGTATTTTACGTTCGAAATCAGTGTTACACTCGTCTACCGAAGAAAACAAAACATCCAATATCAAGAACAATGCTTATGGGGCTACGCCATGCTGACATCGTCGAGATTACAATCTTCGAAGTTGCATAGATGACTTAGTCTCTTATTTTCTTTCCTTGTTTTCTTCTGCAACTACTATACGCACGATTTATCTATGTCGCTTTTTGTCTTTATGTATACATAGATATATATGTATATCATGCTGGAATCTTAGTTTTTAAAAATAAAAAAGAAAAGTAAAAATAAAATTATATATACACATGTATATATACATGTATATACTAATTGATATAAATAATATAATAATATAAATAATAATATAAATATAATATAATATAATATAAAGTAATATATAACAATACGATAATATGATAAGTTTATATAATAATATAAAATAATAATATAAATAAATATAAATAATATATAAATAATATAAATAATATAAGTAAAATTATATATATTTCACGCTCGTCTTTCTTAGCTTTTAAAATTAAAAAAGAAAAGAAAAAAGAAACAGAAAAGAAATTATATACATATAACTTTTCTTTAAAATTATATATATACATATATATCTGCTCAAATATTTGTTAAAATTTTTACTTTACGAGAATAAAAACAAAAAAAAAAAGAAAAGAAAGAAGAAACAACAAACGAAACCAAAAATAAAATCATCCAAATTCCTATATTGTGTCATTGAATTATTTTAATACCACTATTTAAAGTAAATTGATTCTCGTTGACTGTTTGCAGTAACTTTAGATACACGAAGCAAAGAGGATCGTTCAATGAAGACATAGATAGAGAAACAGAGATAGAGAGATAGAGAAAGAGAGAGGGAGAGAGGGAGAGAGGGAGAGAGAGAGAGAGAGAGAGAGTACTCTAGTTTCGATCTAACCATCCATCGAAAATTCGATTCCGTTTTATCGTCTACAAGGACCGTCAAAATTACTATCCTGCTTCTCTCATTGAACTCTATTCTGCTCTGTATCAGAATTCTCTCAATGGATGAAGACAAAACAAAGAAGACGTATTATTACGAATTAAGAAATAATGTTCCTAACAAGATCTCTTTGACATCATACAGCGGAACTGCATTTTAGTACAACAGAAGTGTTATTCGAAAAAGTCAATTCCGAGTTTGCGCGAGGAAGACACTTTCTCTCTCTCTCTCTCTCTCTCTCTCTCTTTCTCTCTCTGTTTCTCTATTTCTTTCAAATTTTATGAAATCCTTAAACGTTTTCCTATTTCGACATCAACTTTAACTCGTATCTCAAAAATTTATTTGATAAATATAAACATGGACGTAAGACACATTTACGAATTTATAAATATTTCCTTTGTATTTTGAATAAATAGTTCTTTTATACATTGACTCGCATATGAGTATTTGCATGATTATAAATACGAATAAAAGAAAACGGAAGAAGGTTTTGTCTAATATTTTTTGTTACACATATGTTATTAAATAATTTCTGTAGTTCTCTAGATTATGTTGTTAAATAAACATGTTGTTAAATAGTTTTTGAAATAGTTCTTTTATACATCGACTCGCACGTGAATATTTACATAATTATAAATACGAACAAAAAAAAAAAAGAGAAAAAAGTAGAAAAAGAAAATAAAAAGTCGGTATATCGCAAGAACGTAAAAACGTGTAAATATAAATTTGAAATACGTGAAAATGTGTTAGGTATATCGCAAAATCGAACATCAATATATACGTCTACAATTAATGTTACATATAAATGAATACTACGTATGTATGTATTTATGTATGTATCTATGTATGGGCCCGAAAATACAAACATGAAAATGTTTACGATTAAAAAGTCGGATAAAAACGTATACGAACATAAACGTTAACATGAACCGTGGTATAGTTAAGTATTATATATATATACATATGCAAATACACACACATACACGCACACATACACACATGTACACACACACATATATATATATATACACATAAGTATTTGTGTATACATAGCAAAGTTTTCTCTCAGTACACGAAATCGCTTAACTTCCTCCACGTGGAAAAGTAAAGTAAAAGCTGCTCTATACGGTATTTGAACTACCAACGTGCTATTGTGCTTCCCTAACGACGAAGTTAACAAAGGAGCGCTTTGATAAAATGGTTCCGTGCTTCTGCGAACGCCATTAGTATAAGTGTGCCCGGGCATAACGTAACGCGTGCATTCTCTATCGATCGCGATATTAAGCACGATATTTACCATAGATTTACTTTCTCTTTCTCTCTCTCTCTCTCTCTCTATGTATCTATCTCGTACGCGCATACTCTCTCATAAATAATACAAAAGATTTTTACATTGTTTCGTTTTTAACTGTTATAATTCTGGATAAAACTTTTCCATTTTATTAAATATTATTTAAAATAATCGATCGTATCGATGTCGGATTTATCGTTCGTTAACGATGCCATTAAATATTATCGTGTAAAATGCATAATGCAACGTTATGCAATACGTTCATAAATCAACAACTATTCATACTCGGTAACGTTAGTATCATTAATCGAGGCACATAATATGACTTTCGACAAATGCGAATTAATCGGAAATTCCCCTATTCGTTTCCTATTTTCGAATTTTTCCTTCCTCTCTCTCTCTCTCTCTCTCTCTCTCTCTCTCTTCTTCTTTTTCTTTGTATTTCATACTGTTAACTATAATTTTTATTGTTATGTGACAATTCATTTATTATAAATTAATTAAGAAAAGAGTACGATATAATTATGACGTTGAATCTCTCTCTCTCTCTCTTTCTCTATCTATGTATCTCTCACGTTTAGAAACGATCTCGAGATTTAATACCACTAATTTTTATGAGTATCGTTAATGTTTTTCGTTAAGTCTTCGTGAAAGAATAATTAATACCTATATATTATAAATATGCACCATTTATGAAAGAACATCGAATATCTAATGCATTTATGTTGATATCATGCACGCACGAAAGATTTTTGATAGATCGATAAATCGTGCAATCTTGATAATATCGAAGAATATCAAAGAGATTACGATCAATCACGTCGCGTGCGACACGACGAATATTGTCTCATATTACTATTCCTGAAGGAATAATTAGGATGATCTATGAACGAACGGTACTCGGAAACGGTTAACGGGTATTCGATAACCCTATTACGTCCAGTCGAGTACTCAGAGCTTACATCCATCATGGACGTGCTACGAGGCCATAGTAGATAGCGCATACCTGCTCGATGCTTCTGAATGTCTACCTATCGTGAATATCCTGGACTCTCTTGGGATTACTTACAAGTGATATACAATCCGTGAAGACACGTAAACGAAGTCCGATATCCATGATTTCATAACGAATTTTGTTATTTAACAACATTCTAATACAGCATATTTCAATATATCATAAAACTTTTTGTTCTGAGGCTTCGTTTAATTATTTTGTTTTATTTTCTTTTTTTTCCTTTTAATTTCTTCCGCTTTTTAATTTTTTTTTAATTTTTTCTTCTTTTTTAAATAATTGATAAATTCGACTTTAAACGCGATTTTTTCATGTAATGGCATTTAAGTAGTTATTGATATAATCATTTTACGTTGAAACGTGAACTATTTCAAGAAAGTTGAATACTTGGAACTACATTCACTCGCCGTTTGCATTTCTAAACGAAGTTGGAATAATAGTAGCAAAGTTATTAGTTCATTTGATTTCAAAGTACTTTAAATGATGTTTTAATCAGTGACTTAAGGAAGAAATGAAAAGTAGTTGTAACGTAGTAAAACACGCATATTCTTTGTACTGGTAAATTTACGAAAGCGTTCAGGGTTGATTAATATTCGAAACTAACGATGCATTAAGGATTTTCTAATTTCTCCACGTTTCAAATTACTTTCCGAGCTTATAATTTTCAATGATGATATCGTTGCAAGCGTTAAAAAGAATATACCAAACGAGTTCTGTTTATCGCTGTCACTTAAACGGGTAATCGAATTCAGTTCAGTAATTACAAGACCGTTTCGGTGTACCTCAGCATCACAAAGAGAGATAATTTCCGTTCGAAATAGACTTCTCAGTGGGTCTTTGAAACTTTCTTACTACTTACGTTGATTCGACATAGGCCAATTGCCAATCGAACGACTATCCTTTCTCATATTCCTTGTCTCGCAATTTTTCTCGTATAATTTCAAACTATTTCGAGACATAAAAAAATAAAAAGAAATAAAAAAAAAAGGAATATCAGCTTGTATAAATTTTCAATTCATAATCTCATTTTTTTGATATACCTTATGATAAAACAATTTTGCTTTGCAGGTGAGAAACTTACAAGAATGAATTTATAAAATTTTATAAATACATATGTACGTATACGATTATGTATGCGCATAAGTATGCATAATTTTGTTATGTAAAAATTTTGTTTAAAAATTCTCGGAAAATATTATGAAGTTTATAAAATAATAAACAATGTTATTTAAAGCTACCACGGTTATTGAATTATTTAATGTTTCTTTTTATTTTTTACATTTCGAGTAACTGCGAACGAGTGATGAATCATCGTATTTACTTAAATGAATAACGAAAATATGACAATACATGTTGTAACATGCTATTGGAATATCTTGTCGTTTATAAATTTATAATTGTGTCTACTTTAAAGCCATTGTAAACAACTGCATCGTTAAATATAAATGTTTATCTATGGAAATGTTACAATAAAATTGGCAAAACATCGTCAAATAAATCTATAAAATCTCTCATTGAAATTTCACACTTTATCTCGTCGAACAACCTTATTTTATTCTTCATCGTTCAATGTTTACCGTAACAAGTGATTTAATATTTATAACAGAAAGTCGAGTTGCTACACATAATGCAAATTACACTTATTACAACATTCGCAATTTGGCACCAATTTTAACATCACGTTTATCACGATTCATAATTAACAGTAGAAGGACCATTCAGTCGTTTTGTTACTCTTTTATCTCATTTACAAAGATATTAATTATTTACAAGATATTAATTAATTTTATTGATTATTATGCAACTCTTGAATTTCCTACGCTTTTGATAATTGCTTAATTACTAACTTTTGGTATTATTAATAATTTTCTTATTTTATTCAACTGTAATTTACTTTGTTTTTTATGATTTCAGGTATTCACGTATATTTCAAATTTGTTTTACTAACTGCATAAATTGTCGCATCAGTAGAGATCTAAAAGTTCAAAGAGACCAAATAATAAAAATAGAATTATTTTGCGATTCATCTTTACCTAGTTATAAAATCACAATAATAATTCATTTCTATTGTATCGTTACGTTTTTGTTTAAAGCTGAAAAAACGTTGGGAACATGGTAACGTGAAAATTTTTTTTTCCAAAAAATTTTTTTCAATGTCCAATAAATAAGTTTAACTTAAAACAACGTTACCATTGAATCAACAACGGCTAACTTTTTGTTTCTCTTTGTAGCTGGTATGTACCAAAACATTTTCGACGAATATCAACTTATAAAAACGTTTTGTCCACATTGAAGTTACATACTTCAGAGGAATATTTGTGTTTTGTGCCGATTTCAAGACTACATTTGCGTACACGTCCGAAGAAACCATTTCTTTTTTTCGCCACGTGTGTTAGCGTGTTTCATATCTTTCTTTGATATTTATCGCTCCGAATGAAAACAAAGAATAAGTAACGATATTTGTTTCTAGCAATATTCGAAAATCTGAAGAAACATTCGATAACATCGTGGTAATTTACATCGAGCAGTAACAAAAAATTTCTCGTCGTCGCTTTGGTAAAAATTTATCTATTCTTTTTAAATCGAAAAGAAAAAAAAATAATCCTGCATTCGTTCGAACGCTACGGTCGAATAACGACGTACGTATCGAAAGGTGAAAGAATGAGAAAAAAGAATGAAGCCAAAAAAAAAAAGAAAAAGAAAAACAAAAGAAACAAAAAAAATGAACGAAAATCAAAGGAGGATCATCGAAAATATAGCGTTCGATGAATTTCATTTCATTCGGAACGAAGAGCCGTCTCCGATGTGTAACAACACATCGAATACTGCATATAATCCGTTTTCATTCCCCTTGGCGTGCACTTTCGGTGCATCGCTATGACGCCAGAGATCAGAAGGGGTCAAACGCTATATATTGGCCAAAAAGTTTTGACTATGTCACTGCGTTCTTTTTCAAACTAGTACGTGGTGGAAAGATGGACAACAGTTTCACGATAAGTTTTCGTCGCGATATTTTTGCGGCACAGTTTGTGTGAACTATAATTTCATCTAGTCGGATATTTTGTGAAGGTCGTTGCACGCGTAAACGAGTCTTTCATTTCTTTCTCTCTCTCTCTCTCTCTCTTTCTTTTTTCTCTTCTTCTTCTTCGACCATTCTCCAAAGAAGACAGAGAGGTAGAGATAGAGGTCAGACTGGAGTTTTCGAAAACGAAAACGTCACTCGGGAGAGATAAATCTCGAATAACGGGTGTACTCGAGTAGCGCACCACCAGTGTTATCCTTCCAATTGGTTACAAGGTTGGCATTATTTATCGACGCATTTTTGCGTTTCTTCGAATTAATTTCCCGTAAGGAAAAGCAAGGAATTTTAAAGAGAAAGAAAGAACGAGAAAAAAGAGAGAAAGACAGAAGGAGAAAAATAAATCAGAAAAGAATTCTTGGTTGTCAGGTTAGACCAAATTACAGAACGCGATAACGAGCCAAGTTAAAAGCTTGCGTGAGTAACGTGAATAACGTAGCTTACATTCTCCTATATCTATTTCATAGTAATAATACACGAACATGTGTGTAGGCAGGTTCATATATGTGGACGTTAACCCGTCTACGCGTACGATCGATGTACATGAAGAGGATGCTGCCATTGCTGCTGTTACTGCTGCTGCTGCTGCCACTGCTACCGCTATTGACGTTGGTATTGGTGGGATATACTCTCCTTCCATCATGCTAATATCCGAGCAAAGGAATTTCAGTTTTGTATGTCAAAGAGTTTTTTACTTATTGACTATCTTTTCGAAGGAATTCCCATATTAAATTTCTCGAGATTTAACGGAAAAAACTTCGAATGTTAATGAGAAAGAATATGAACATTTTCAATGTTCACGTATGTATTGTACATATATGTACATGTTTTGTAACATGCGTGTTACGTTAATCAACAGCTCGATTATTATTTACAAATGGTTAAATCTTTTTAATCGAAAATTCTTGATCTTGATAATAAAGTAGGAAATATTAACTAATAACGTATAACGTTTTGTATAGCTGTGAAACATGAAGAAAGAGCAAGTAGTAACGTATTCGTAACGATTTTCGTTGTACGAACTGTAAAATTGATGACTATGGAAAATCGATATCGCTTAACTCGATTAAAGGAACAGATTGAACGGATTTTACAACGAAATAGAGTCCATGTTACACCAGGATGGTAAAGTTTACATTCTAAATCGTTAAAAGGTTTAACTTGTATTCGCGATAAAAGAAAGAGAAAAAGAGAAAGAAAGAGAAGATGGTCATTGATTTTCTATGAGTAAGTTCTATTAATGGAGAACACACTATTGACTGAAAGATATCAACGAATACGAAATTACGAAGCTTAAAAAGTGTTGAATCGAAAACGAACTACAAATTATTGAAATATTTTAACAAATTTAATACCGCGGAACTTTGCTGGTGACTGAAATTTGATATTTTAAATTCTTCATAAAGCACGTAGATTTCTTCTTTTTTTCCCTCCCTTCTACCTTGGGATTATAGTTTTTAACTAAAAAAGCAAAGTCCGATGTAAAAAGTATGGTAACAACAGTTTTTCCTTTTTTTCTCTTTAAACAGAAAATGTTACGGAAGGTAAGATAATTGAATATAAAATATATTATATTTTGTAATTATATTTTATATAAATTAATTATTATATATATTATTCTATATAAATCTACATATGTATATATATAATAATATATATGTAATCGAATATATACGTTTAATAATATATATTAATGATATATATAATTATATAAATTCTATATAAGTATATACTTTATTCTATATAAATCTATCTATAAATTCTGTATGATATATGTATATATATATATATGTACACACATATAAATGGATACTGATGTCGAAATTCTTACGGCATTTATCGCATTTTTGCAAAAGTTATAAAATAATAATAGATAAAGGTATAAAAGTACCATGTTATTTTCAGTTCACACAGTCTTTGAAAAGTGTTGGTTAGTCGTTTAAGCGGATGTTATATTGTATTCAGAACGCGACCGTACTACTCTCCTTCCCGTTAGCTTACGAAGCGAGTTAACACTCTTGTCAACGGTCTTACGGGTACTTCCTACCGCTTACGTCTTTTCTATGTTCTCTCTCTCTCTCTCTCTCTCTCTCTCTCTATTTCTCTTCCCCCCTTCAACCCTTGTCTCTTACAAGAACTCAGTATTAGCAAACTTGTTGGTTATACTGAATGAGAAGTACGTCACGAGCCACGAATAAGTTAACACCTTTTACTTCGTAGGAACGTAGAAAGTATTTGAATATTCCGTTTCTATTTTAACGAAACTTTGGTCTCTATATTTTGTGAGATATATCAGAAGAGAAATAGAAGAAAAGAAAAATGAAAAGTCGATAGGGTCGAAGGTACGATTGGAAAATTTCAATAATTCCTGGAAACGAGACTGGAGAATCTTTTTGTCAAATTTCCAACGGAACGCACAGTGCACTGAAAATAGAAAAGGGAAGGAGATAGAAAGAGAGACAGAGACAGACAGACAGACAGAGAGAAAGAGAGAGAAAGAGAGAGAAAGAGAGAAAGACAGACAGACAGATAGAGAGCAATTTTACATCGATTCAGGAGAGTCACGTTCAGTCCTATATTTAAACGTCGAATTCACTTCAAGCCATCACCCTCGCTCGTACCCATTTCTATCCATCCCACCCACAATTGTTCTTCTGCAAAAAGCAATTCGG
Source organism: Vespula vulgaris (assembly GCF_905475345.1). NCBI lineage: Eukaryota > Metazoa > Arthropoda > Insecta > Hymenoptera > Vespidae > Vespula > Vespula vulgaris. The sequence goes on from NC_066588.1 coordinate 8,607,797, forward strand.
AATACCTAAATTATTTCTAATTCCCGTGAAGCGCGAGACGTGCAAGATTTCGCTCAGAATACGAACAGAGTTTAGATTCTAATCAGTGACGTCGTATACCCGAGCACAGAGAAATGAACATCGAATGTTTCGTTCGATCGTAGAATTCGCGGATTTTCGTTAAAAAGAAAAGAAATGTAAAATGAAGTTTCTTTCACAAAGAGTATATCCAATCGAGATTATTTCGGTGACGCGTAATCGTAAATTCTTCATGAATATTAATCGTATCGTTTTTATAAATATTATGATATATTACTGGAAAGTATTTCGAACGATTTATGCGAAGTGAAGTGGTAGTAGTAATAGTTTCGTCATTTAAAATAAAAAGAAAAAAAAGGAGGAGAAAGGAAAAAAAGAAAAAAGAAAATATGTTCGTTCAAAATATGAAAATCGAAACGTTAAGCGTCACGTCCATAATCGATTTTGTAGAGTCAGTAAAAAAACTTCCAAAAAATATGGATTTCATAGCGTCGATGAAATAAAAATCATAACTGATGACGAGAGTAAAATTCCAGTATGTATTTAACATATGTGTATTACATACATACACACACACACACACACACACACATATATTCGAGTATCAGAAATATCTCCATTACTTTTGACAATAATATAAAAATAAAAAATAAAAAAAGAAAACAGAAAACATTAAAGAAAGAAATTATTTGATCAAAACGTTGCAATATATTTTGATTACCAAGAAAATTTGTCAAAAAAATCATCTTTCCCTCAGATCGTCGAGATAAAAAGAAATAGCGAAGAAAGGGAACGAAAAAAGGATCTAATATTTACGCTTGAATTGAAACAACACATTCCTTTGAGATTTATTCGTAAATCATCGAAAGCAATGCGGTGATATTTCCAACGTTTTCGTATTCGGTGAAACAAGTCGGTAACATCAATATTTCCACGTTTATCCATACGTTGAAATTTATAAAAAAATTAATTAGAACGTTTTGAAAGGGGGAAAAATTGAAAATAAATCAATCGTAGCGAATCAGTTAGTGGAAACACTTAAACCATTGTGTCAATCTTTTTAACAAAGCATGACGATTTAGATGCGTCTGTGGTGTACGTAAAGTTCGCAGAGAACTGAAAGCGTCGTCTCGTTCGTGGACAATGATGCCGGCTATTCTCACTACTCGAATCTTCCAGCCGGTAGTCTAACCAGCCGGTCGAGGTAGCTTTGTTTACCCAACATTACAATGCGTAGAAGAACGCTCTCGAGATTCTAATTTGAGTGCAAACACGCTGAGCGAGGGTTAGCTTTCCAGCAGTCCTCCATTGCAGACGAGAAGCTTCAAGGAAAAGGCTAGGGTTGCTGGCCTATTCTCTCTATCTCTTTCCTTCTCTCTGTTTAACTCTATCTCTATTTCTATCTCTATCTATATCTCTCTCTTTCTCTCTTTTTTTATCCAAAAGTCGACTCATGCATCGTGTCTGGGATCTGAAGAACCAGACGAAAGAGAGAACTCATCGAGAAAGAAGAGCTCGAAAGAAACGTCGATGCATGGCTCGTTGTTCCTTGAAACAACTATCGTGCTATCGAGACAGAGAGAGGGAGAGAGAGAGAGAGAGAGAGAGAGAAGAGAAGTGTTTGTTTCTTTCGAATAGACGTGATCTCTTTTCTTTCTTTTTTCTTTTTCACGTGTAAACAAATACGACTGAAAGTATTCAATTTTATAGATATGAATATGTATTTTGATCGATAAGTTATAACGGAATTATTTTTTTCTGTTTTATATTTTAAGAAATGTTATTATTATTTTTTATTGAAATGTGAAAAATTTGATATGTAAATAAATAACCGTCGCTATTTTGCAGACTGAAAAAAATGTTTCGTATAATATATCTAAATGAATAACATTATAGTATTTTGTTTTTTTTTGTTTTTATTTTGAAAATATTTAGTATTTTATATACAAATAAAGTAAGAATACGTACATTTAAATAAAACTAAATTTTGTTTCTTAGTATTGTTTTATCGAAGGACTGTTTATTATTTTATATCTGAATGAATAACACTATGGAATATTTTTTATTGAAAATATTTAATATTTTATATTTAAGTAAATAAATAATAGAGGCTGTATTGAAAAAATGTTTAGTACCTTATAACTAAATAATATTTTTTTACTTGAAAATGCTTGGTATATTATATGTAAATAAATTACACAGTATATGTAATATGTTTTGATTAAAACTTTTTAGTACTTTATATCTAAATAAAGAAAGAATGTATCTGAATAAAAATAAATTTTATATTATGGTATTGTTTTACTGAAAAACTGTTTATTATTTTATATTTATATAAATAACACCAGAATATTTTTTATTGAAAACTTTTACTATTTCAGAGAATTTTGTATTTTAGTATTTTATAACTTAGAATATTTTATTTTCCTGAAAAACTTCTTCAATATTTTATATCAAAATAAAAAACAATAGTATTTTTTATATCAAACATTCCAATATCACTTATTGATCAACACGATATATGTGTGTGTATGTATATATATATATTTACATATCTTTATAATATAATAATAAAAGTACATAAATATGATAGAAATATGAACATCCAAACGGTGTGTTTTTCTTTTTAAAGTATCATATTTTTATACTTATTGAAATACTTTCATTAGTGTTACTTCTGTTACATGTATAATGATCGGAATCAAATGTTTTCATCAAAATTTAATATATCTCAACTATTATAAATATATGTAAATGATGAGTTATTTAAACGTAATTATTAAAAATCGTTTATATGTGAAATACAATTCAATGTATTTAAAAAATGTATAAATATGAATAAATTGAAAGATATATGTACGAGCAATTCGTAAATTCTTTTAATGCAAGCTGTTCACTGTTGTGTTATTATTTTCTTCAAAAATATGAAATTCAATGAGAGAAATATGATTCTATTATTTAAAAATTCCTTTATCCCGACACACATTCGTGTGTATTCATAAATTCCTATAATAAAAAGAAATTCACATCCCTATATATCTACATTTATCTCTATAAAATATACAACATGTATTAAAACGTATGCAAATATATCTACATGAAGCTATTTTAACGGGTTAACCAAAAAAGAGATCAGTTAGTTAATTAATATTTCAAACTGGTCGTAATCATATATCGAGGATAAATACGAATAATAAAAAAAGTACGAAATACAGCGAGAAAAAGAAAAATTTTCTTATAACAATGATAAACGACAAATATTCTCGCTTTTTATTAAAAATATTTTTTTATCAACGATAATTACAATTAATCGATAAAAGGTTATAATTAAATTTTATAAGCTTCTACGTATACATATTACATATGTATATACAATATTAATTCGTAAGTACCGACCTATTTTCAACAACGAAAGAGTAAAGCAATCAAGTCGTTTACGTGCTAGTTAAAGGTGTACTAAGATCTTTCCATCATAACTTTTTTTTTTACCGTATTAAACCGTAAAAAGCACCAACCACCACCTTGATTTATCGTTAATCTTTCTTACATTTCTTATGTCACGATATAACGTATGTAAGTACTTATATAGCATGTCCGGCAAAACTTAATTTCTAACTTAATTCCTAACAGTATACCCTTGTTGAATCCAAGCCATGAAACATTTTATAAATAGTAGTCACGCATTAACCGTTTTTATCTCGTGTTACCCTTCTGAATTCTATTAAAGTATCTTCGTTTTATTATCTAAAAGAAATAATTCCTTTAATTTTTTTTTTATACTTCATTACACGCGTATAAGCTTTTTTATAACGCTGATTGAAGAATCTTGTTTTACAAAATAAATAATCTCAATTTAAAAGATAAATAAACAAATAAATAAATAAATAAATAAACGAAGGAAATAACAACAACAATAACAATAATAACAAAAGATTATCTTTCATTTTTGATCGGGATGTATAATTAATGATCTTTTGAAAAGGATATGAATCATCCCTCCTGTCGTAGTTAAATGAAATGAATAAAAAAAAAAAAAAAACGATTGGAAAGGAAAATTCGCATAAACGAGTCGTGTTAAATCGAATTACACGATTCGTAGGGAGGAGACTGGGAATAAAGAAATGGCGTGAACGGACCGTGACCAAAAAGGGGAAGTCGAAAACACAAAAGAAAGCAAATTGGAGAGGAAAGAAAAAAAAGAAGCGGAAGAAGGGTTGTCTGACTCGAAGACGTATCGTTTTCACGAATAAAGAGAGAGAGAGAGAGAGAGAGAAAGAAAGAAAGTAGAAGAGAGAGAAAAAGTAGAAGAGAGAAAGATAAAGATGGCGGAGGAAGGTGGGAGGAGAAAAAGAAAGAAAAGGGAAAAATAAAATGAGAATTCGACCAAAACTATCTTCACGAAAATTCCTTACTATCTCTCTCCCTCTCTCTCTCTTTCTCTCTTTCGTTTATGCACGTGTAACACAACGAATCTCGTTAACAAAAGCACCAGGTTAAATTATTATACGTCTCGAGCGTTACCAGATGAGCTCGTTATGACGTACATATAAAGCTCATCTCCGTAACGCCATTCTCCTTCTACATCCTCTTCCTAATTCTCATTCCTAGGAAAGGTAGAAGATATTTAAAGAGAAAAAAAAGAAAAAGAAGAAAAGATAGAAAAAGAAGTGTCTTATGATAAAAGTATTACAAGTGGAACGATCAAAATTCCTCGCCATGTATTACATAGTTAATAATAAATTGAAGAAAAAAAAAAGAAGGAAAGAAAAAGAGAAAGAGAAAAAAAAAGACATAAGTGAACCGTAAATGTTCGTAAATGGTCAAATATACACGTTGTCAAGGTAATATCGCTTTTTCTAATTATATATCTCTTAATGAATTTCACGATTTAATTCACGACATTCGAGAAAGAGAAAGAGAAGGAGAAAAAGAGAGAGAGAGAGAGAATTAAGTGCGAAGAACAGAAAGAAAGTAAAAAAGAAAGTAAGAAAGGAAGAAAGGGAGAAAGGAAGGAAGAATGAAAAAAGAAAAGATGTGATTAAAGCTACTTACTTAGAAAGCGAGTCGTGACAAGAAATAGTTAACGTTAGAGCCTTGAGAAAGATGTTAAGAAAAAGATAAGGAAGGACCTAGAAGGAAGAGAGATGATAAACGATATTCTAAGCAGCGATAACACGACATTCTCCATCTCTGTCTATCTTTCTCTGTCTGTCTCTCTCTCTCTCTCTCTCTCTCTCTCTCTCTCTCTCTCAATCTCTATCTCTCTATCTCTCTCTCTCTCTCTCTCTCTCTCTCTCTCTCTCTCTCTCTCTCTCTCAATCTCTATCTATTTATCTCTCTCTCTCTCTCTTTCTCTGTCTCTCTCTCAGTCTCTTTTTTCTTTTAGTCCAGATGTTGGTTGTTGTTGTATTGTCGTTCGTGAACGAGCCAGACGTTTCGTAATTCCAAGCTTGGAAAGCAAATCTTTTCCGAAAGCGAATACGTGACTTGCAAGCGTATTTATTAAAAGGTCCTGTGAGGTTTAATTTGCAGAATAGCATTCAGTAAAGAGAAAGAGGGAGAGAGAGAGAGAGAGACGAATAGGACAGAATAGCGATGAGAGGGAGAGAGAGAGAGAGAGAGAGAGAAAGAGAGAGAGAGTTGTGAGCTCATCATTCATTCTCGTCGTTTTAATGCGATTTCACGAAGATTTTCGCAACGATGAATGTTCTCGAATCAAGATAAGAAAATGTCATTTTAATCGACCAATCGACGTTTCGGAGAAAGGAGAGAAATAGAGAGATAGAAAGAGGGAAAGAGAGAGAGAGAGAAAGAAAATATAGAAAATTCGTAATGATCGATAGAAAATTTAATGTTGTGCAACTAATATATCGATATCTTGATCGGATCTATTTACTATCATGTTCAATGCAAATTTCTATCGGTATCGAGAATGGATAATATTGTATAATATCGTTACTATGAGATCGATCTATCGGACGCAAATCGAGCTGATATTGCAAACAGTTATCAGGTTATGTTGAATATTATATATATATATATATATATATATATATATATATATATATATTATATACATATCGTATATATATTATATATATATAATATATAATAAAATGATACATACAGACACATACACACACACACACACACACACACACACATATATATAGATAGATAGATAGATAGATAGATAGATAGATAGATAGAAAATAAAATCGTAGTATGAAAAGGAAATGGATATTGAAAAAAAAGTAAGAAAAAAAAGAAATTGAAATAGTAATTATGATAGTTAACGTAGAGAAAAGAATTCCTTTTAAACCATACTGAAGCAAACGACACGAACAATTAAAATACCATTACTCTAAATTAGGTACTTACTTGGCAACTTGTTTTCTTGCGTCGTGTTTGTTCGTTTTTTTCGTTTTTATTTCTCTTTTTTTTTTCTTTTTGCGAGAAAGAAAATATAATAATAATGCTTAAGTAAACGTGTACTTAGACACTTAGAATTTGGTTGAACGATAATAAATTTATAAGTTATTCAACTTATCTAAATGAGATCTGTTTATACGGTTAATAGTCCGTGGTCTATTCAGCTTCGTAAACGTTCGTAACTCGAGTTTAACGATTTAGTTTAGGCGACTCCGCGAATTGGCCAGCTTTTGAGAACTTACTTTATCGTTTTAACTTGTTGAACCACATTCCTCAAGTTTACACACATAATTGAACACTGTACGACGATTCGATCGCCGTGCGTATATTTTTATATCGTCTACGCTCTGCAGAGCGTATAATAAATATGTTATGACTAACTAATGAAACGTTCTTGGGCTCGTGAAACTAGGTCAAACATATTTACTGCAACGTATTTTCCTAAACCAGGAAGGTCGGATAGATTTTCTCGCGGTCGAAATGTTGACACGAAATTACACGCGTTTACATGCGCGCACGCGTGAATGTTTTACTAGAGATGGAAAGAGAAAGAGAGATACAGATAGAACGAGTGAGAGAGAGAGAGAGAGAGAGAAAGAGAGAGAGAAAGAGAGGGAGAAATAGAGAGAAACAGAGAAAGAGAGAGGGAGAGAGAGAGAGAGAGAGAGAGAGAGAGAGAGAGAGAGAGGTAAAACCAAATTGCCTAACATGTTTACAATCTATGAGCGCATATCGATATAACCGCTATCCAGGATTACAAATATACGATCGACAACGTTGTATCTGCACTTTCGAGATAACCAGGCCCGCTCGATAGCAAAATGCTACTAACGCAAGGTATACACGAAGGATGACGATACAAAGTATGTACATATACATACATACTCCCAGCTATTCAGACATTGTTTTTCCAACCAATGAACAATTAATTAATTCCATGGCATCGTTGTTAACGAGCTCGTCAACTCGTTGATTCTCTTCGATAATTTTGAGTTTGTAGTCGATTTATAATGAAAATTTGAAAGCCACAAAATATATATACGTATATATGTATAGATTTAATAGATTTTTTTTTTACAGATTTGTTTGACATGAAAACGTTCATTATATGGTATTAATATTGCTTTTTTGTAAATCAACTCGATAGAAGAAATTTCAAGGTTAAATTCATTTTTTTTGTTTTCGTTTTAATTGAACTACATGCTTCATATGCTTTCCTTTTTCATCGTGTCAATTCAAGGACGTGTCGTATGAGATGAAACAGTTATTATTGTAAAATGTTATAAATTATATTATATAAATTTGTGAGTTTCTAAGGAGTATTATCCGTTGCATCGCTGGTTTCCAGCTGTTAGGCTGCAAGTTGCAAACAAAGGACTTCTTACGAAATAAACTTCGTTTACTTGGCTCGGTAATTTGAGAAGCATAAAGGGAGATAAGAAGTTTGATCTGTGTTTACAGCATACAAGACCAACAGCTGGCGGACGAACGATGACTGCAGTAGAACTATATACTTTAGAAATTTATAAATTTATAATATAATTTATAGTATTCTATAATGATAATTGATCTCGTTTGACACGTCATTAAATTCGTTTGAACTAATGCTCATTGAACTATAAAAAAAAAAAAAGAAAAAGAGAAAAAAAATATATGGTTCCATCAAAAAGAAAAGAAGAAAAAAAAAAAAAGAAAAAATATTGACAACGCACGACGTGCCGTTTTATAACGAACAAATCTATAAAAGAAAAAAATATTTTAGATAGATTCAATCCTTCGTGAGATATTGCAACTTTTCGAGATAAACGAGACGTCCAGTATGTGTATATAACAAAACGTTATTTGATAATCCATGATTCTTCTATACGATGGTATTGAAATAAATTTGATATTTCGGAAATATTAATAAAAATACTTGTTAAAAAAGAAAAAAAATCCTCACGAAACTTCCCGAAACGTATCAAGAGAGAAACGTTTAAAGGTACTTTAATCGAATATGAAACGAATAAAATGCTTTTCACGAGTTTCAGACACTTTTCTTGTACAGAGAATATGACATCAGAGTGACGTTTCGAAGGTTTTCTAGTCTTCGTGTTACTCTCTCTCTCTCTCTCTCTCTCTCTCTCTCTCTCTCTCTCTCTCTCTCTCTCTCTCTCTCTCACTCTTTCATGGATGAGAAACTGCAAGCGAACTTTCGTAGATCTCTAACAGGAAGAAAGAAATTGTTCTTTCGAAGACAACGACTACGACGACGACAACGACTACGACGACGACGACGACAACAATAGATTTCACAGATCAAGGTGGATCACAAGACAAGATCGCAGATTGTGGTTTTATCTCCGTAAGTCTCCGACAATCAATAAAAAGAGGTCGATCTCTAGCACGCATCATCGAATGCCAATATTTCCTACAGGAAACGTTGCAACTACGGTTCTGTAGTCATCGTTTACAGTATCTCGAATGATTCAACGAAAGCAATCAAGAAGAATATACAAGGTGAGTAAAATAAATCGTAACAAACGTTGTTTTTCTTCAGGAAGACAAAAGAAAAAAAAGAAATAATAATCGATCATGCATACCTGTCGCGACACTTCGCTAAACCTTTTTCATTTCAACTGGTCGTGCCGTACGTTTGATTAAAAGGACAAAAGTACATACAAAAAAAAAATAAATAAAAAACGAGATTAAAACCAAATAAACGGAAGAAATAGAACCAAATAAATAAACGAAAAAAAAAAATCTGATCGATTCGTATGCCACTAGTATGGATTTAAATGTATGATATTATTTAGATTTAAACATAAAATTATAATAAGTTATTCGAATCATCTTTTATTATATCACGATTGTCCTTCAACTTTTACTCTTTCCTTACGTTTAGTAGATCCTTGATATACCGACTCGCTTATATGTGTACATAGGAATCTGTATATTAATCCAAGTCAATGTGAAACACGGAAGATGAGTTTCTTCGACACCGTCGGTGATATTTTAGTTTCATACTACTTAAAGCGTGAACACGAAGAGCCGTGTCGTTTTAATACAACGCAATCCTTCGAAACGCCTTCCCTCGCTCCAAATCCTTTCAGTGGACTTTCAGTGGAAGTTATAGATTTCTTTTAGAGATCGGTAAAAGGCACGTAACCGTTATCGTTATCGTTTTTCAATAACGATAAAACCTCGTGTAATCCGCCAGGATTCATCACGAGTTTCTCCTACTCCTCCTCCTCCTCCTCCTCCTCCTCCACCCTATCCTTCTCCTACCCATTTTTTTGTTATTTTTTTTTTTGTTCATCCTCCTTTTTTTATTATACACGCGTATTTTTATTAAACCTCTAACTAAAAAGAAGAAAATAAAAAAAAAATACAGTCCCTCGACGAAGCTAATATCTGCTTTTGTAAAATGTGCCCTTTGATCTAGTTCCGTTTCGAAATTGTTCGTAATTTCTTTTTTTCCCCTGAATGAGTTGGAATTTCAAAGGATACGCGTGAATGCACACACGTGTGTATCTATGTGTCGGAATTATCGACTATTCTATACAAAAGCTTCCCACGTACCCTACCAAACCAGATAAGAATTTCTTTAATTAGAACTGACTAGAAGAAATAGAGAGAAGGAGAAAACGAGAGAGAGAGAGAAAGAGAGAAAGAAAAACATCTCCCCTTCCATTTCGCGCCAAAGACATTTTTTCCAAAAGTCAAACGCGAGAGAAAACCGTTAAAGCGTCTAGAGGATTCTGCTAATGACACCTTCAAAGGTACACCTCGGCCCGTTTCTTAGATGAGTCTAATTCTCGAGAAAATAATTAGAAAAGTTTCGCGGTCCTCTATGAGAACTCGCGAGATCTCGTTTCTTTCTTTCTTTCTTTCCTTCTTTCTTTCTTTCTTTCTTTCTTTTTTTCTATCTCTTCTTCTTCTTCTTCTTCTTTTTCTTCTTTTCTTTTCTTTCCTTTTTTTTTTCATCGAAAGGTAGTACCCTCTTCCGGTTGTTCGGTAGCAAAGATCGATATTCGTTCCAGTCAGAATATTATTTCCATTTGGCCGCTTTCTCCTTTTACTCAGAAAACTCGGCGCCTTCGTTATATCTATACTGGGGGTTAAAGCTTTTGATGTCGTAGAGAAGAAAGAGAGAGAGAAGGGGGGGGAGGAGAAGGAGAAAGAGAGAGAGAGAGACAGAAAGTAAGAAAGAAACGTGACGCGTATGTCTTATCTCACCGATCGTAAAAGTTCTCTCTCGTTCCGGCAGACCTGAATTAAGTGGACGCATTTCGTCTCGTATACCGTGAATCTTTCCTTTCCTTGTGTAATAATGTCGAGGAAAAACCTCCAACTCTTTCTATACGTAGTAGTAAACGTAAGTAAGAAGAGGAAAAAAAAAGAGGGAGAGAAAGAGAGAGAGAGAGAGAGAGAGAGAGAAGCAAAGAAAGAGAAGGAGAGAGAGAGAGAGAGAGAAGCAAAGAAAGAGAGTAAGAGAGTGAGAGAGAGAGAGAGAGAGAGATAAAAATAGAGGTTGGATGAAGGGATGAGAAGGATACGAAAGCAAGGAAAAGCTACTGTCGGTGGCACTACGCTATTTCCGACACGTTGAAGATACGTCTCAAAACCGTGGGAAGCTACAGAGGGTTCATGTTAAAGTGTCGTGTCGTTCGGTTCGGCAAACGAGAAGGATAAAACATGAGACAAGCCCTCGTCGCAAGAGGGCGCGATGCATTTAACAAGCCAGACGTGGCTTCAACCCTTTCGTTATCTTTCGTACGATTAAATTCATGAACCGACGAAGGGCTCGGGTAAGAGTATTCAACCGTCAGGGTGATGCGTTAGAATTGGTATTTTAATTTCTTTTCTCTTTTTTCCTCTCTCTCTCTCTCTCTCTCTTCTTTTCTTTCTTTCTTTTTTTTTTATTTTTGCGACTGTCACTCGAAAAATGAAGTACGAGTCGGCGAAATTTATTGATCGTTGTAATCTATTATATCGATTGCCATGCTCTTTACGTATGATTAATATTAGTATTACGACAATATTCTCAATTACGTTTGTTATTATTTCGTAATCGATTGTTAGATCGATTTCCTTTTCTTTTTATCAAAACTTAAATTCGATCAAATAATTATGCTGTTTTTGAAAAAAGAAAAATGATTGCTCATTTTGATTCTCGGTAATTTAAATCTATACTTTAATTTATACTGTTATTTAATACGTTTAGTGCGTTGGTTTCTGAAATATTATTGGTTTCATTCTATCAGATTTACTTATCGAGATAATACAACATAAGAGCCTTATTATACGAGATATTTTATGGGAAAACTAACCAGACTATGTTAATAGAAAATTTTTTATTGGCAAAAGTATATGTATCTCGGCAACAGAGATAATGTTTATAATGCAAATAACCAGTGAGCGAACTGCAAACTTCTAAACTTTTACTAGATGTAAAAGTGTTAGTTTTACAAGAATGTGTATCACTACGTGCAGTAAGAACGAGTGAAATTTTGCGTAAAACTCGCTGAAAATTCAACGCAAACGTACCAGAAAATAACAGAGGCGTATGGAGAAAGCGTGAACTATTGTGAATACAAATTCAAATAGTATAAGTCATTTTCAGAAAATCGAGAACGTCTGAAAGACGAACTGCGTTACAAAAGACTTTCGATATCAAAAACATAGGAAAATGTTTGAAAAAGAAAGAAAGACAACAACAACAAAGAAGAAGAAAAATACAGAAAAAATAAAAAAGAAGCAAAAGAAATCTCTCTTCTACTTTCAGATTAAAGTTTAATATTAAAAAAGTAATTAGTACTACGGGAAAGAGTTACTTGCTGTATTCAGCAAAAAATTTCGAACAAGTGGATGCTTCATTATAACTATATTTTCTGTTATTTTTCATCGATCAACGAATTTTTAAAATTTGAAATTTTTGAATTCAATCCAAATTGAAATTCAATCGAAAGGATAATCATCATGATGATGTAAAGAATATACAAATAATCAGTTGACAACTTAACGCGATAACATTAAACGGCTATCAATAATTCTACAAAAACTGAAAACAGTTTATAGCATTCGAACAAGTTATAGCATTCGAACTATTCTAAAGATAATGATGTTATTCAAATAACATTTATTGTATTATAAATCTGTTGAAAATACAAAAGTTTTCAATAAAAATTTCATTAATTTTCTCTCGCATTATAAAGCTATTATATCCTATTTTGAAAATTAAATCCGATACATTGAAATCGATGATAATTTTGAGGTCAGTATGTCAAATAATTATATCCAAAAACGAGTTTTAATGTTTAAGCGAGAAAATATGTGTTAAACAATGTTATCGAAAGATTTATTAGTCCAATTAAATTTATAAGTTCGAAAATAAAACGATCAAGACGATCGACAATCGTCTGTTAAATGAGAAAATAAAAAAATAAATGATCGGAGTAAAAAAGTTAGTATATTCTGATTCTGATCACGGAAAAAGTTAAACGAGAAAAGTAAAGTGACCGGATGTCTTCGGTCTGTGAAAGTTGACTCTCTGTAAGATGCTCATAAACCAGACGCCATTGGAAGACGAGATTCGAAAGCCACCTTCATTTCCCTTTAATCCCCGAACGTAAAGTCGTCAAGGCGCAAAGGCGATGCTCGTCGGTACCTCCCTGATGCATTAGCTTTAATTTATTTCGGCCGAACAAGTCCGATGTCGTTGCGTCGATCTCCACGGACATCACTGAAATTTATTTCGTGGAGATAGCTATCCATTCTAACTCCCGTAAAAATTTCGGTCTTATATATGTCTTATATTCTAACAGATATAAAGCAATTAATTTCCTCTTTTTTCTGTAACGCTGTAATTATATCAAATTTTAACGGTAAATAATATTAATAAGTATATATATATATAAATATCTAGTATAAATTATCAATATAGTATTATTGATAATTTACATTCATAGTATTTCTAATTAGTATTTCTAATATAAATTATCAATATATTCTATATTATACTTCATGATATAATTCTATTCTATTATTTCTCATGTATTTGATTATATATTTGCTATTTGTTAATTGAAAATTCTTGTAATTACATAATTTATTGAGAAAATGATTTATTTTATATATATATATATATGTGTATATATACGGTGTAACTATTATAGCAATGATTTAACAAAATATCGATAGAAAGGTTTAGATACTTTAGTTTAAAAACTTTAGATACTTATTGGATTCGTATTGATATCTTCTGCGCCTTTTTTTTTTGTTTTATATACATAACAATTTCTATCATAAAAGAAAAAAAAAATTGTGATAACTTCCTTATGTGGACGATAACGCTCTTCATGAGAGAACTATAATCAATATTACATTTATCTCTACAGATCTAATAATTCTAATTAAAAATATTTGTTATAAAATATTTGTTATATAATCGATAGGATTGGAGATATTAATTTATATTTTTTAAAATAAGATATCCAATATACATGTACTTGATATATATACATATACATATACATATATATATATATATATTTAATAAAATTTCTCATTATATCTCACTGTTGACTCCAAATTAATCGAAGTCGAAGCGGAGAGAGCAGATCAAAAGATTTTCAATCCAAGTCTAATCTGAACTCATAGCAATATTCATAGTCAAACTCGGTGCGGCGGAAGCTCGCAAGAAAGCTCGAAAAGGAATAAAAAAGTTCAGTGCTTCGACTGGTCTCTCCTCGATCAAGCAAATGCTCGATGCCCCAGGCCGTCTCAGCTTCCATAAATCCAAGCGTCTCGTCCTTCTCTTCGATCTATTAACCTTTTCCATCGATTTCCCCTCGTTCTACTTCGTATTTCCTATCGAGCTTGAAGCTACGAAAAACCTGGATAAAAGTCGAAATACTGTCGCGTAATTCAAAATAAGTACGACATTTACTATGTACCGATCGCCTGTGTCGTCCATTTTATAAATATACTTTTAAGATTTAAATAAGTTGAACTTTTTTTTCGCTCTCTTTCGTAGTTTCTTTTTTTTTTCTTCTTTCTTACGTTTTCCTATTTCTTTTTCTTTTTTTTTTTTTTCGTCGAAATCAAATAACACGACGAAGACGGTAAAGACGGATAGTACCTTTACCGATAGAATTTCGAATGGATGAAAAACTGAGAAGAAAACTGATCAACGTCGTGTCCTACTTCCATTTCAAAAATACAAGGAACGAATGGAAGTAAGCAGACAATCTTAAGGAAAAGGAGAAAAGCAACTACTATTCAGTGTCACCAGGCATTCACTTTCTTTGTCCCCCATCTGAATTTACCCTACGAAAGAAGAAATAAAAGAAAAAGAAAAAGAAGAAGAAAAGAAAGGAAAAGAAGAGAAGAAAAAAAAGACAGAAAAAGGAAGGATACAGATCGTTCCTCCCGATCTGATGTTATCAGACATTCATTTCCTTTTTAAATGTTTCGAAAAAAATAAAAAAGAATAAATAAATAAATAAATAAAGAGATGATAAAAATCTATTACGGTAGATTCAAAATCTTGTTAAATAAGTAAAGTAGGTACTTGTTTAACTTCATTTTCGAAAGTAGATTTATATACCGTCCTTTATATCCCATTTCTTTTTATACAAACGAGCTCGTTCCCGTAAATCAAATTTTCGGTGTAAACCCTGCTTTTTATGAGAAACGTCCAACATCTACCTGAAATTACATATATTCCTTATGCTTATTCGTTAAAGAATAAGCTGACGAGAACAAACGATATTGAATTTTCTTTTCTCATTTGATTTAACTATTACGAAGTAGTCATGAATACTATATCCGTAGTTGAGATAACGAAAACGTTTTATTTTCAGCTATTCTAAAACGATCGAATCTCTTCTTTTTATGTCATACAATAGCAATCTCTATTCGTTTACGATAGACTCTAATATTCATCGATCACGAATCATTCGAGATAACGATTTATGATCTCTTCAAGTTTTCCTTGTCGGTTCTCCAAGATTGATGGAATATTAAATGTTCCTTGTGCAACTTTCGACGAAGAGAAGAAGAAAAAAGAAAAAAAAAAACATAAAAAAAGAGAGAAAGAAAAAGAAGAAAAAGAGGAAGAAATTAGTTCTTTGATTCTACAAAAGTCCACAGATCTTTAATCTTAAATAAAAAAAAAATACAAATATAAAACGCGGGAATATTTGGTTAAATCTACAAATTTAAATTTACATTGGTCGATTCATCTTCCATTACTTTCATAAGAAATTTCGATAAAATTCATGTTAATGCCTGACATTATTTCCAATATTCCTGTGCATTTGGTATCGTTATTATCAAATACGAAATTTTTGATAAATTTTTTAATACTCTAATTGCCTGCCATTTCGATAACAGAAGTCAAATCTGACCAGATTTTCTCGTAGATCTTCGTTACACGGATAACCTGATTTGCGTTATAAATTTTATGCCCGTTCATGCAAACGTTTGCGCGTTCGCACAAACACACATTTAAATTTTAATAGGAATAATAAAGATCGCAAAAAAAAAAACATAACGTTCGAATTAGTCAATGGTCAACGAAAAATTATTTATGAGATATTTTCGTTATGTCAATTATTTACAAAAAGGGACAAACGGAAAGCTAACTAATCGATGATCCAACATTCTCAAACTCGCCTGAATTGAATAACGAGTTGTTCGCGGTCGATTAAATTAGTAAAGAGAGATTAGAAAGTCCATGGTTGGTAAGAGGAGAAGAGACCGCGACGGAAGTTTCATCACCCTCGTCACTTCCATCGAGAGTACCGGCTAGCTCGTTTAACGTTTTCAAGTGAGATCGAAGTTAATCGAAGTTTCGGCAACGATTCTCTATTGCCGTATAATCGTCCTGAGATTATCTACCGAATGCTTGATACCAATACTAGTGTTCGTTGATCAACGGACCACTTAACATTGAATAAGTTGTTTTAGAGGTAGTACGATTATTACCCATCTCTACCGATGCTCTATCGCTTCGTTGAGCGAGAATATCGTATCTCGAGTACCCCATTTATATCCGTAACTCCCATCATCGTCCTTGTCCTTTCATATATAGCTATCACCCAAATAACTTGTGTTCCGTCTCCGAAATTAACAGAAACAAACGACTGTTTCCTGGGAGTATAGATCCTTCCTTCCTTAAACCCCACCATCACCAAAAGCAGAACGATATTACACGAGGAAAGAATCACCATTTGTTCTCGTCTCTATTTCTCACTCTCACTCTCTCTCTCTCTCTCTCTCTCTCTCTCTCTCTCTCTCTCTCTCTCTCTCTTCTCGCTAAGATGCTTTAAGGAATCCAAGAAAATTCTTACGGACGAAGTTTCTTATCCCGTTGGATATATACAATATATACATAGAGAAACACAACCATAGTGGAAGAATCATTGCGTTTCTCGTATTTCGTAAATAATTCGCGGTAAACGTCACGCCTCTCCTAGTAGAAAGAATTGGGGAGTGGGGGGGATTGGACAGAGTCGGGAAAAGGAACGGATGCATTGTTCGTCGAGTTTCTATAACGGACAGAGTGATTCACGAGTACGAGACAGGAGACAATTTTCTCGAAAGCGAGAGCACAATTTTTAGTCGGTTGACGAGAAGGACGAGAACGAGAACGGAGGAAGACGATTTATGATGCAATAGCACCCACTATTGTTATCGCTCACTGGATTCTTTAGAGTAGCGTTCTGCTTCTCTGCCTACTTATCTCACCACCTTCTCTAGTACTTTTCTGCGTTTTTCTCAAAATGGATACATTTCTTATATTATATACATATATACATACATACATACATACATACATACATATATATATATATATATATATATATATATATATATATATATATACATACAATGTCCCAATGAAAAGTATCTATTTTTATGAATTATTATGAAATGATGATAATAATTTTTTCTAAAACATCAGGACAAATCAACTTTTTTCATAAATTCACCCACTTAGAACTAATCCCTTAAAAAGAAAGCTCCGAAAATCTTATCTAGTAACAGGGATTAAGTGGTATATTATTTGAAAGATCTTTTAATTCTCTTTACGTAAAGTGCTATTTTTCTTCTTTTTGTTTCCAAATTTTGAATTAATAGTTTTCGAGAAAATGCATTTCGATATCTTTATCACTAGATTTAGTAATAATCTTGGTGGACGATTTTCTTTGAGACACTGTATACAATAATAATAATAATATATAATATAATTATGTATATTATAATTAAATTTTATATATATATCCACATATGTATATATGTATGTATGTATTCGAAAGAGCAAAATGTTTAAATAATTAAGCAATCTCTTCTCTCTGTCTCTCCTTCTCTCTCTCCTTCTCTCATATACATACACTGTTCCTGTCCCTGTTTGCCGATTTTCGTGTACGTTCACGATTAGGACAACAAACACTTTGACGTTACATCGCTTTGATCATTTCTATAGCATCCCTAGTATGGCATACCAGCTTAATGGAACTCGGAGGCATTAACAACGATCCGTCTATGTCATTACATGATTGCTAACGTTAATCTAACCCAGAGAATCCCTATATCCTGGCTAACGTTTAAACGATCTTGAGTAATTAGTTCCTTTAGAATCTTTCCGAAAACTTTCTTATTTCTTAATCTCTCTATTTCGTATTTATTTCGTAATCCCATAATATTCTACAATAGATATCCTACTTAAATTTCATGTGATTCTTCATCAATATGTATATATATATATATATATATATATATATATATATATATTAATATCGCAAACTGACGTGTAACTATTGCGTTCGTTCCAAAAAAAAAAAAAAGAGAAATAAATAAAATAGAAATGACAACACAAACAAATGTAGAAAAACGAGAAAGGGAGAAAAAAACAAGAGATGGATTGCGAGAGATAAGGAATTGAGGTGATAAAGAAAATGAGCTGGGAAACTGATTAAATGTCTGTTATTGCAATTATAAACAAGGATTTGTTGAATATGCATATAAATAACGAATTGTATATCATCAGTTGGCATGACCAGATATTAATTCGTGACAGGAGAAAATTAAAGCGTAATACGTGGGCTAGGCTAATTTGTGGAACGCGTACCAAAACCCTTTCCTCCCTTTCCTCCTCCACCTCCCCCCTCTCGTACCTCTCCTACCCTCGTCAGATACGTACCCTTATCGTAATATATGCACTTGCGGTTTTATCCGAACCACCGTTGCAAATTATAATGCCCTTCCTCCGTTTCACCCTCCGCCATTACCGCTGCGCTCTAGCGCACATACTTTATTCAGTTCGTTAATATGCTTTGCGTGCACTGATATTTTTCGAAAGCTGTCGTCGGTCTAAAGCGACACGTCTAGCTTGTGGAAAACTGCATGGCTGCAGCCTTGTATATAGTTACTATCTTCTCTATTTTCCCTTTTCTCTCTCTTTCTCTCTTTCTTTTTTCCTGCTCTTTTTCTTTTTCTCTTTTTCGTCAGATAAAATAAATTATCGAAAGACTGTAAAAAGTTGCGACGAGCACGTCGATCGATGGCGTGAGCAAAATATGGAAAAATGTAAAAATGGGAAAAAAAATAGACATAGAAGAAGAAAAGAGAGAGAGAGAGAGAGAGAGAGAGAGAGAGAGAGAGAGAGAGAGAAACGAAACCACCGAGCGTTATTGCAAAATCGAGTCTGTTTCGTCGACGATAAATGTCGGGGTAACGCATAAAAAAGAGAAAGAGTCAGGAAGATAAAGCAAAAGGGTGAGGTTGGAATGGTAGAGGGGAAAAATAAGTGAGAAAATTCCCTCTATATAACCAAACTTTTTTTGTCATCTCTAAAAAAAAAAAAAAAGAAAAAGAGAAAAGAAATAATTATATAATACGAAGAACTTGCGCTATTACTTGTATTTATAGCAATATAAATTGTTCGTGGGATACTAAGTTTGTGCGACGAGAAAACGATATCGGATTAAAAAAAAAAAAAGAAAAAAAAGGAAAAGAAAATCAGATCGATGTTGCCGAAAAAAAATGATTAACTTTAAATTAGCAAAACATTAACGTTAGGATACGAGGTTACAATCAAGTTTAGGACCAAGTGAAAAAAATGCAATCAGACTTAAAGGCTACAGATATAGGTATTTATTTATGTATATGAAATGATTTCATAGTTACATGACGTTGTAGAGGATTAAAAAAATACATTGAATAAGGAAGATTGAAAATCCGATAAACGGAGACAGCATTAATATGGTCGTTAGACACACGCATCGTGCATGCATTTCGATGTAATTGATACGAAGGGTTTTAATGGGAGCGATGGAGGACCATTAAAGAAGGATATATCAATAACCGGATCGCATTTTCAATGGTAGATTCGAGCTCAATCCATTACGAGTCTCGTCATTATCGTTAATCCGTAGGTACTTATTCACCTCTATGGTACTTCCATTCACGAGTTAGTACACTTCTAGCTACTCCTACTACTCCTACTGCTACTGCTGCTGCTACTGCTACTACTGCTACTATGGGAACAAGTTTCAGGAACGCGTTGCATCCG
The DNA here is from genome assembly GCF_905475345.1 of Vespula vulgaris. NCBI lineage: Eukaryota > Metazoa > Arthropoda > Insecta > Hymenoptera > Vespidae > Vespula > Vespula vulgaris. The sequence continues at coordinate 8,627,808 of NC_066588.1, forward strand.
AGAATATCCGCGAATTCCATCTGGCAACAACTAGCGGCCCAACTGAGAGACGACTAATTGAGATTAAATGTTCTAATAACGCTTAAAATTGCTTCGTCGCCTACGACAATCACTGTTCTCCAGTCTTTCTCTAAAATAATTCATAGTTCTTCTATATTTTTTTTTCTTTCTTTCCTTTTCTTTCTTTTTCTATCATTTTGGAAATGAATACGACATTATTTTATTAATTTTTCAATTTTATCTTATTTGTAATATATAACAGATTATATTTATACTTATATAATATAATATAATATATGTATATATATATATATATATATATATATATATATATAAAATGTATAATAAAATTTATATGCTTAATTCAGATGAAAGCTAATTAAAACCTTTCTGACTATCTCGAACATTGCATTTCTATTCGAAAATCTACTTCGTTGGAAAATCTATTGTTCGGACATAATGGAATTGATTAAGAGAGAGAGAAAGAGAGAGAGAGAGAGAGAGAGAGAGAGAGAGAGAGAGAGAGAGAGAGAGAGAGTTGTATTGCAATATCAAAATTTCTACATATTTAATATTATATTATAAATAAAATATCTACATTCAAATAGCAATATTATTCATTCCAATAATAAATATATATTCTTCTATTTAAAAAATAATAAATTTATCATTTAGAATACATTTTTATATTAGTAAATTCTTTTATATTACTAAATTATTTTATATTAATAAATCTTTCATTTATAACACATAGCACGTATGAACGAAGTTTTAATGAATCTCGGCTAAGTAATAAAATTAGAAATAATACGATTTCCACGTTCTCTGATTATACTCTTCTTCCTTTTTTTTTTCCTTTTTTATTTTTTCTATTAATATCGCACATTAACACGTGTATTTATTTTCCTATTATAATCCCAGTCCCGTTATAAATGAATTAAATAAAAACATTGATAATCTTTTTTATTTGTTTCTTTCATTCTCTCATTTTCCATTATTCTTTTCTTATATTTTCATTGCAACATCGAAGATAGGTAAAGAGAATTCGACGGGTAAAGTACTTTCGAGTAAAGCGAAACGTTCCTTTCGATCGAGCAAGTTTTCATTCGACGTACCGGAATGTTTTCAATTCGGTAAGCTTCCCTTTCCCTCGCACTCCTTCTTCTACTTCCTGTTTCTCTCTCTTTCTCTCATCGATGTACGTTCCCTTGGCTTCTCGCAACGAATCGAGAAGGAAAAGTTTGATGCTAAAGTAAACTTCGCTTTCCTTTCTGCGCCACGACATTGTCACTAGGCGCGTCGATCGTTGATTTCCACTGAAACGCAATATTCGAGTTAGTTGAATTCACGAATTGGAACGATCATACCAGCATGGTTTGTATGTATATATATGTATGTACTTACGTACATATATATGTATGTACGCATGTATATATGTATATATATATATATCGTATTAGAAATGTTCTAATTTATACGGGTAATGGAAATACGAACATAAGATTGAAAATCAATTTGGAATAATTATACATATATATATATATGTGTGTGTGTATATGTATATATGTATAATTTAATTATAAACCACACGATTTAATTATAAATGATTTGTTACTCATAAATGAATTATGAATATACATAATTTATCAATCATCTGTTAAATCGACCGTGTTAAAGTCACAATGACTTCGAAAGCTGAAAATGAAATAGTAACGTCCTGGTAAAGTCGTATATAAAGTCAGAACACTGAAGTAATAGACGAACTTGGTCATGATCTACGGCGTAATGGGGTCATTGTTTTTTTTACGATAAATTTATGATACTTTTTCTTCTCGTAGCAGAGAGTACGGTCTGCAGATCAGTTTTCTTCAAAAGCTTGCCTCGAGCTACGTTAACATTGGACAGTGCTCTTTTTCAAATAGACGAGATACTTGACGTTCGATCTATCGATCGATCGATCGATCGATCGATCTTATAAATCGTAAGTAATCTCACATTTGAACGAACAAACGAAAGAATATAATAATGTTTTATCATTATTCATTATTTCATCAATATCATCCTAGTAATCTTATAAAAAAAGATATTTATATCTCCGCAAAATGGAAATCACGAGATCTTGAAAAATTAAATTTAACATCTCTAACGTCGAGCTTTGTCGGACGAGGGAGAAAAAAGGACATGTAACGTATTTCGAATCGTAAAAAAAAGAAACAAAAGAAACAAAAGAGAGAGAGAGAGAGAATAAAAAAAGAACGAATTAAAAGAAATATACGTACGATCAAAGCCGCTTTTACAATCAACGGCTTATACAAAATCTATGAAAGAACGTTTCATTTTCAATTCACATTGACATTTAATTGGGGACTACATTCATCGTACTCAGTTTAACGTTCTCCACGATATAAAAATAAATACGTTAGCCAAATCTATAGCAGACCATGCTCCATTTCTGTCCGCAGTTGTAAATACATGTATATATGTATATACTTGATGAAAGAGATAGGCGAATAGTATTTTTCAATTTTTTCACATCACGTTTCGTTCCTTATCCGACTGTCAATTTTACAATATCCGTATGATGAACCGATGTACGTCGTAGTCTGTAGCAAACATTATTTTGGAGCTTTGCCAGGCCTCTCTGTTTCTCTATTTCTCTCTCTCTCTCTCTCTCTCTCTCTCTCACTCTCTCTCTCTCACTCTCTCTCTAGTTCACTTCCACGTGTTCTCTCACGGGACAGGTTGATTTGGATATTGTCACGGTTATTTACATTGCAACGTTTCAAGCGTTATTACAATTTCAATGATCCAGTCTAGTTGAAGAGAAAAGGATGAAAGGAAGATCAAAATTCAGCGTCCGTAAAATATCTACATAGGAAAATCTCGCTAATTATCGTTCCTAATGAACTCCTTTCGTCGTTATTATCTATCTCTCTCTCTCTCTCCCTCTGTCTTTCTCTCTCTCTCTCTCTCTCTCTCTCTCTCTCTCTCTCTCTTTCTTCCTCTCCCTCTCTGTTATGTTGTTTCTTTGTTACCATTACAATACCTTTGATAAAACGACTGATTAAAACGCTATTACGTAATTTGTTCACAAATTCAACGTGTTAATATTCAATGAGTTTTCGCATTGGCTTGAAATACCAGGACGATTAATATTACTCGATTAATTCGATTCAGTCGACTATGAATGGCGATAAATGCTATTTCGATTTACAATCGAAAAGATTCCTTCGAAAAAAAAAAAACTCTTAGTAATATATTATTTTTCTTCTTCTTTTTCTTTTTCTTCGTTTTCTTATTATTATTGGTGAAATAATTACGTTTAAAGCGATTTTCTTATTTATCGATTATTTTCATGATTTATCTCTCTCTCTCTCTCTCTCCCTCTCTCTCTCTCTCTCTTTAGATATTCATCCGTCCAGTCGTTTATTTTGTCTTGTTTAGCTTGCCATGAGTATAAATCAACAGAGAAAGAGAGGGAGAGAGCGTAACGGTGAATCTGGCAGCTCAGCGAAATCGTACGGGTCATTTCAGATGGAAACATACCCGTAAAATCTCAACCAGTGAAACGTATATACATAGTATTTCCTCTCTTTTCCTTTTTTTCTTTTATCTACAATATTATCGCATTTCTACAATATCCTCGATCATTAAGAACACATATATACATTTATCCGTCGATGTAGCTCGATTGAATTATTTTTCAATCGTGTGGTAGAAATGTACGAAGTCCAACCGAGATATATTCTCGTGCGTTATACATCGGTTAACGTTAATGATGGAATTACGTCAAATTTCAAGCATGATAACAACGCCCTACCCACATGTGTAGGTAATGTTTTGAAAACAGTACGATGATCAAGCCGCTACACGAGTGTTTAATCAAGAATATCGGCGTTTCATTCAATGACGTAAACATCACAGTGATCTCCGAAGATCATTGGAAATGCAAATAATTATCACTATCGACGTGTCATCCTCGATAGCATATAATATTCATTTAAAATGATTTTTTTGGATTTACAATATTTACAATATTCAAAATATTCGCTTGTTGAAATTTGTCTCCTTCTCTAGTTTCAAAGCATCCATAATTTTTTTTTTTATGAAATTAACTTTTTCATTATTTTTCTTTTTTATCGTGTATTCATGTTTTAGAAACGATGTTTTCTATTGTACGTACATATACATTCCTATTTGTTTGATTTCATGTAAAAACATTTTTTCAACGATAGCAACAAATTGGCCGAACTAAATCCAATAAAATTGCACGCGTAGTTCATTTATCACAGTGAAAAGTGCTGTCTACAATTTCAGACTGATCACCTGAAAGCTTTTAAAATGACGTCCATTTTATTACAAACATTTTAATGTTAAAAATCGACGGTACAATAAAATCGTTTTTACATCGATATTTTGCAGAGACCTTTTGCGAATTGTTAAGACACATTATTAGTATTTTTAAACAAATTTATATACCTATGCATACATATCGGTTTTAACATGACATTGATGTTATTGTAAGTTAACAGTCGAATTAATTTTATCAAACATTTACAAGTAAAATTTTGAAATGCATGTAAATATTTATTATATACATTTAGTAATATTATGATAAAACTATAAGATTTAAAAACCCTCAAGAAGATAAAAATAAGAGAAGTTATTAACGATACAGTCTTTCAGGATCTAAGAAGAGAAAGAACGTGCGTATTACGAAAAAGCGAAGTTTTTTCACGAGGAAACAAGTGAAGTAGTTTCTACTGATGAGCTAAGTTTTTATCGATTTCCCAATCAGTAATCAGTATGGTCATTTATTATCTAGAAAAAAAGAAGAGAGAAAAAAAGGAAGAAGTATCTATTTGATCGACGATACTCTACGATTTTTCTAAGCAATACCATCGTTAATTTAATTTATTAACTAGAAAAAGAACAAAAAGAAAAAGAATAGTATCGATTTGATCGACGATACTTTACGATTTTTCTAAAAAAAAAAAAAAAAAAACCATCGTTAATTTAATTTATTAACTAGAAAAAAGAAAAAGAAAAAGGACAGTATCGATTTGATCGACGATACTCTACGATTTTTCTAAACAAAACCATCATTAATCTAATCGTATTTTCTTTTCTTCCTCTTGCGTGCGCTTTTGAAAAAGAAAAAGGAAAAGTTAAAGTAAAAATAAAAATAAAAATTATTAGAAAGTTGAAGCTCGTTCTTGATGGTTTGGAAAAAGGTTAGACTTCCTGCTTTTTTTTTTCATTTTCGTAAAAAAAAACATACTACTCGCGTGTAGATGCTATTACTTGATCAATGAGAAAAGAAACGTCGGAAGGTATAGTTTGGTATAAAACTGCTACACATTCTCTGTGATCGTACCTCGACAACCTGTCAAGTTAGTCGAGTTTATAAACGTACTTACATTCTGCAAGTTCTTATCAATCTAACTGTAGCACGAACTCGTCCGTTATATTATCGGACAGGATCATCCGGTTCTTGTAGTTTCTTAAGTCAAGACGTCCTTTGTTAAACAGTCATCACGAAAATTCTCGTGATATTGTTTAATCCTACGTTAAGCAATTTTTTTCTTAACAATTTTTAAGAAGAAACTAAAAAAAAAAAAATAAATACTGTACCGACTATTAAATATAAAAGTAAGAAAATATATTAGACAATTGATATTCAAATTTGAGATTTAATGCTTAATTATTGTACTTGCTAAATTATTATATTTATATTATAGACGAAGTATTCGAACTATTAGGTCTACTGAAAAATTTTCTTTATTTTATTTATTGAAAAATTACTTTTATACTAAACGGACAGTAGACTTAGCCGGCAGAACTTTTTGAATCGATCTAATTCATTAATTTTATTAGTAGGTTGCAATTTTGCAATTGCATATATTTAAGAGTTAAAGTTAAAGAAAGAGATAGAATGACAGAAAAAGAGAGAGACGGAGAGAGAAAGAGACAGAGAGAGAGAGAGAGAGAGAGAGAGAGAGAGAGAAGCGATTAGAAATATTAATTAACACCATTAGAAATCAATTTCTCTATCTATTTATTCTCTCCCCGGACGATTCTAAAATAAAGAAATTTAATTATTATTGAGTCTCTCTCTCTTTCTCCCTCTCTCTCTCTCTCTCTCTCTCTCTCTCTATTTCTCTTTTCAAGGATCTTGCTATTACTACTAGTTCAGTTTGCAAACCGATATTGTATTGTTATCTACATGTATCTATATACGGTTTAGATATATGCTTGTGTATATTTATCCAATACTATCGGGACAATAGAGAAACACATTCGAAGAAGAAGCATTCAAAGCAAAGTTCCTTCGTTTATAGTAACAAATGAACTTCGAACATTGTCCTGCTTATATAGAGGATAAATATCCTGAGGGATGTTGTATATTAATGGCGACGAACGTGTTCTCATAATACACGAACACACATATACACGCGCGAACACATAAATATAATTAATGGGTTTGAGTCATAACGAGTAAAAATTAAAAAATATTATCATACGATGATAATGTTCAAAGGATCGAAGTTAAGTCGCTTAGTTTAAATAAAAATATGATATAGCTCTAGATTAAGTATACTCGTTATCATGAAATAGCTTAGGATAATCAGTTGCGAAGCTTTGAAAAGAAAGTTGAGAATTTTCGTTGAGAAAAATGTAGTAGTTATGATTGGTTAACGAAGCGATAAGGTAAGGCCAGAAGGGAAACATAAAACTTAGTTACTGAGAGAAAGAGAGAGGGAGAGAGAGAGAGAGAGAGAGAGAGAGAGAGAGAGAGAGAGAGAGAGAGAGAGAGAGAGAGCGATTTAGAGCATATAACCTGAGATAAAGATGGAATAACAAAAAGTTCATCGGATCGTTAAATTAGCGCAAATTGAATCGAGAAGAGTGGTTCGCATAAAATACGACTATTAAGTCGATGAAACCAGGACTCGAGGTAACATCGAGCTACGGTAGTTTCGTTATTATTATCATACTTTTATCATAGCTTTTTTTTTCTTGTTTTTTCTATTCTCTCTCTCTCTCTCTCTCTCTCTCTCTCTCTCTCTCTCTCTTCCTCTCTCTTTTCTTTTCTTTCCCATCCTCTTCTTTCTACTCGTTAGTTAACGCAAGCTGCAATATTTTCATACAAGTTAAAATTCATTTTACGGGGATTACTTTACACATTTCGTTATGTAAAATCACATATTCTTGTTACCATTTTCTTTTTCACTTGTTTTTTTATTTTTTTCAACTCTTATATCAAACAACGTAGGAAATATGATCGTTGATATAAATAATAATTTATATCATTCTTACTCCATCGAGATTTTATTCCGATCGATTCTGATCGGTAGTTTAAAAATCACGGAAATACACTGAGTTATTGAGGGAAGAAATTGTTGAGAAAGTTCGACAAGAAATATAAAGGGAATAATATAACGAAAAGAATTTGAAAAGTTGAAAGAACCCATCGGCACTCGAACGGTAAACCATGATTGGTCGCATTGGGAATCCTAGGACAATCTATTGTCCTGAATCGAGAAATCCTTTGTTCCCGCTCGGGGACTTTGGACTATCCGGAATTTACGTTCGAAAAGAGATAACGGTATTTATAGTGTGTTGATAACGTATGTCGCCTACGTTTGCGATTTTAGTCCGTGCATTCGCGCATAAACTCAATCGGTAATGGTCGCTTCATTTGTGAGATCACCTTTAAAACCGTGGAAACGTTAATTTGCTCCTAATTTTCCGATATATGCGTACGTGTATACATTTGTGCCATTGTATATCTCTCTCTTTCTGTCTTTCTTTCTCTCTCTCTCTCTCTATATATATATATATATACGTATGTGTGTGTGTGTATGATAATGAGCAATTTTCGTACCACAAAATCAGCCTTATCAGAACGAATGGATTAACAGACGAGACATCCTTGATCCTGAATGAATGATCCAAGAAATATCTTTTTCCAACTATCCAAGAAGATTTATAAACGATTGAACGATTTACGATCTCATATAAATGATTCCATGAATAAATTGTCTCTTTAATAATTAACAGTCTTGTAATAATTAACAGTGAAAATAATAATCAATCAACATGCATTACCGAAGAGTGCTCATCCATCGAGATTATATAAATATTAACGAATGAAAAGAAAGAAATATCGTTGCATTAAATAATCATATCAATTAAATGTTAAGAATTAATGAATTGAACGTCATTATAGAAATCTTTTATCGAGAAGAGATTGTTTGGAATCCTTTGAAACTATATCTTACTCCCATTTTCATTTTCGATCTTTCATATAAATTTATTGCTTATTATCAGAAGCCTAAAGGAACATTTATTAATGCTCGATCGTAATAGTAATCACAAATCCCATTACGCGATCATAATCGCGTATATGTAAATATTACATAATTTCAAACTTAGTAGATAAAGAAAATATTAGTTTAAATAAATGATTACAGAATTGATACATCTTAATTCCTTCCCCGTTTTCGAGATCATAAGGAATTTCCTCCGGTTGCTTCTAAATTGGGTCACATAGGAGACACGTAGAACGTAATTTGTCGGATACCTTTAACGAACCGACGGAAACAGGCACGTCATCGTTACGCCCGAATATAATAAACTTAGAAGATTTTCTATGATATTAGAATCGGAGTTAATGTAATTTTATGGAAAAAGCGTATCGCACGGACTATCGTTTTAAAGTCATGGACGTTCGTTAGTAAAAACGAAAACTGACTGTAAATTTTCCGATTCCGTATTATCCAGGTCGTTATCATTTTAATGTACGCCTGGGGAGCCGAAAAGTTTGGCGGACAGATACCATCAGGAAGGTGACGAATTCATGAATATAAAGCAGCCTGGCCATTCAGTTTTATGACTCTGGTCTACGGTTAAAACGTAACGCAAACTGTCAACTGTGTTTATCGTGTAATAGTAGAACGGACTACTCACACTAATAAAGGAGGAAGATAATCGTTGCTCGGTATATTTTCTTAACACGCATATATATATATATATATATATATATATATATATATATATAATATATACAAAGAAAATGTCTATATTATAAAAAAAATATGCAGAGAAAACATCCATAATAAGTTTAAGTAACACGAACGACCTGAACGATATTAAAAAAGAAAAAAAAAAGAAGAAAAAAGAAAACATTTTCTTATTCTTTATGATCTCGATCGTGTTCTCGATATGTTGGCTGGTAATTTTTGTCGAGTAAAGGAAGCCAAAAAGAAAAGATAAAAAAAAGAGAGCATAAATAATAAACAAATGAAGATAAAAAATAAAAAAAGGTAATGAAGAAAAAGAATAAAAAAAAAGGATACAAAAATATATATGTTTACATTTTCCGTGAAAAGCTTACAGAACGTCATGAGTTTCCCACCGCGGTGTTACCGCCCGTTGGGAATCAGACGCATTCAGCGATAACAAGTTCCTCGTTCGTAGGAAACTTTTCAGAACTATTGGGTCGACGCGCTTGCTGCTCAAACGGATGTCACGCTTGCCCGGAACAGATTCTAGTCTCCTACATTATAAGTAGCAGAGAATAAAAGGGACACAGACAAAGAGAGAGAGAGAGAGAGAGAGAGAGAGAGAGAGAGAGAGAGAGAGAGAGAGAGAGAGAGAGAGAGAGAGAGAGAGAGAGAAGGTTAAAGAAAGTACTTATTTACGTATCGATTTGCGAGTCGATTGATAAAACATCCATTTTTATTTAACTTCGATACTATTTCCATTGTTTGTTTTAACAAAGAAGAGAGAAGAGAGCAAAAGGAGAGAGATGAAATAAAGTTCGATCGAATCGTTGAAATATTGATTTATATACGTGTACGTGTGGGTTTGTATTGTTGCTGTTAAATCCACAGATAACTTTAATTTCTTTACCAATAATTTCATACCATTTCTTTATATTTGTTACATACGAATAAGCGTTGAATATAGTATATACATACATATATTTGACATATATGTGTGTATGTGTGTGATAAAAGGATTGCTTAGTCATTACATGTCGAAAGTAGAATTACACGTGTAAGTATCTCTCTCTTTCTCTCTTTCTCTATCTCTCTATCTCTATCTTTCTATCTCTATCTCTCTATCTCTCTCTATCTCAGGTAATTTTCATTTGCATCTGTGAAGAAGGAATACCTAATTAAAGGTACCCACCAGCAAGCTGTATGCTAATGCATCATTAGCAAGTTACGCTTCAGCACGAAGCGAAGAAAAAGGATGAGCGAAACGAAGATGGAAGAGAAAAAAAAAAAGCAACTGGGTCTTTCTGGTACTTGATCGATGTACTGAGACTAGCACTTCCCTTTCCAACCTGCTGCTACTACGACCCTTTAAATTATTCCCGACAATTATTAACCGTCGAAACGTTCTCGTCGACCCAGTTGGAAAATGTGTTTACCGGTAAACGTTACTCTAAGTAAATACAAACGCATATATATGTGTATATATATATGTGTATATATATATATATATATATATATATATATATATATATTCCATGCATATACGTATATGTAGAGAACGACATACTTTTCCGGCACATTTGGCAATGTACCACAAGCCTTTTCATTTAGCTACGATCATACTAATGGATGCTAATGGAAAATGAAAACAAAGTGCACTGTATGAATATTTCTTGGACACAACGAAGATACAACGAATTGCAATATGATAACAAGTAAATGTATAGATCAAGATCTTGTTTTTACTTTCTCGTGTGTGAATATATTTTGATTTTATATATATATATATATATATATATATATATATATATATGTATATGTATAAACACATACATATAAATGTAATATTGCTACGCGTGCAATAAAGAAGAGAAATGCTCATGATCGCTATAACTGCATAACCGCCTTAATGAAAGGACCGTCTCCAAGTAGAAGCCGCATAATATACTATTTGCTTCCTTGCGGAGGCCTCTGAGTGCTGTTAAAATTCCATTTTCCTACGTAATATATCCGATACAATAATAATAATAATAGTAATAGTAATTATTATTATTATTATTATTATTATTATTATTATTATTATTATTATTGTTGTTGTTGTTGTTGTTGTTGTTGTTGTTGTTGTTGTAATTTATATGTCATATGATAACGTTGCATCAGGGAGCAAATGCCGCGAAACGTAAATAATTCATAATAACAAAAAGGAAAGTCGATAGAGTACGTCATACGATTTTCATTTTCCCATGAATATTGCCTCGAACGTAACGTAATTGGATTTTAAAGCGTTGCCGTTTTAATCTTCCCTTCTCTTGGTACCATTAATTTCTTTTGTTAGGCAGAAATTAATAAAAGAGTGAAAATTAATGATCGAATTATTTGTTTTATAACGAGCGTATAAGAAACAGAAAGTCAGCAATAAAATGACAACTATTTTTCCCCTGTTTCCTTTATAATTTCATTAATTAATCTCTTAAGATGAAAGAAAAAAAAATGTTATATTTTTATTCGTTTATTAATTAATTAATAAATTTACATTAATTAATTATACTTAACTGTAAGGATGAAGTAATAAAAGAAAAATTTATATCTTATAGAGGGATAATTTGATTGATTTAACAAAGGAATTAATTTATCAACACGTTGACTTTGATATTTTATCAATCTTATCAACGATTGACATAGATATAGGTGTATATATTATTATGTTATATTCACACATTTTCGCTTCGTTTTAAATTTCCATTTATATCATTATACATTTCCCTTCCATTTTCTCTTACCTATAGAGTTTTCCATTAAAATCATGACGATTGTTATTTAAATCTCATATAGTTTCTTCTTCATTTATCAATTCTTTCCATCCCTTTCCTTTTTTTCCTTTTTCATAGCTTTTCATCTGTTAGACCTCTTCCTACTTTTTCTTTCTATTTCTTTTCGAGTAGTTCTTTCTACTCAATATCGCTTGAAATATATTCTTTTGATTCTGTCATTTTATGTAATAGAAGTTATCCTTCAGATGAAATCAATCAGTTAATCTTAATCCTTCAATTCGTAAAACACATTTCACGTATATATCGTTTACAGATATCTGCGCGAAAACTTAATAAAAAAAAATGTACGAAAAAGAAAAAGAAAAAACATATATATATATATATATATATATATATATATATATATAAACAGGTAGAAACAGAGTTAAAAAAAATATTTACAGGATGGATTGATTCTCGTTAATTTTTTTTCCTTTCCTTTTACAAAATATAAATATTTTTCTTTCATATACATAATTCAGTTAGACGGTCAGATAGGAAGGTGTATAAATACGAGTAACTATGTACAAAATCCTACGTTATATCCTTCTTCTCGAGGCTGTGAAATATGCAAGATACGTGGTTGCGCATCGAAACAAAATCAGAGAAACATGCGTGTCACGTCGTACCCGTTCTCGATGTGTCAACGAGCACGATTTATTGCGTTTCCAAACGGGACCCAAGTTGAAGATGGTGCTACAGATAAATAATATGAATAGAAATTGACTCTCGCATTGGTAGATAAAGGAAGGAAGGAAGGATGTAAAGAAAAAGACAGGATACGGATGAAATTACATCCGAAACTAGGATTTTCTTAGAATTTAATTGCTAATCACGAAGTAAGGGCAATTCAACTTATTTCAAAGTAGATTCCATCCCTATACGACGAGATAATCGTTATTCATCCTACGTAATCACCGATAGTAATTGCCAAAGATAATTCAACGTAATTCACGATATAAATCATATTTGAGAGTGTAAGTCGTCTATGATTTATATCGGCGAAACCAGCTTAACCGTTTACGATTTATGTTACAGAGAAAAGGATATCACACCGGGGTGAACGAATATGAAAATGATCGATACAAGCGTAATACCAAACTGTCTCTAATTATTTATCGTCATGTTGAACGTCCGATGTCTCCCGAAGCGACACTAAATTCATATTTATTTCATCGTACGACTTGTTGCGTTCCAAGAGTTACATCATGATTTATTTTCGGTTGACAAGAAAATATTTCGAGATTAATAACGACGAAATTGAAAAAGAGAAAAAAACAGAAGAGAAAGAAAAAGAATCTTACTCGATTCTTTTAACCAGACCGGTAAGCGTTCTTTCTTTCGTAAGTAATTTTCACGCAGGCATTCCGAAGTCTTTCGGATCGTTGAATAGCGAGGTTAATCGATGATAATTGAGATAGAACAGATTTTTCTAACGAACAAGATGAAATTGGATTATTCTTGGAAATCCTGGAAAGTATCCATGCGATAAAATATATATATACCTACGCTAAGTAAATCGTATAACATGTATAATTAAATATTTTACAAATGTGTCGTTTCTTCGCGAATTTTTTATTAATTTAACGATGCAAACTTAATTACAAAGATATTAATCACCGAAACTTATTAAAATTATTTTCGAATAATATTCATAATGAAATAGAAATAACATTCTAAAGGATTACCCGTACTACCATAGTTTTTATTTGAACGAATTTCAATAATTAATTTTCAGAGATCTCGTTTCCATATTCGAGTTAATAATATTAGTCAAATAATATATAAGTAAGAACGATTGCATTATACTATTTCTTTTCCCATTACGTATCCATAGACATAAAAAATAATTAAGAGACTTGAGTAAAACGAAAAAAAAAACAAGAAAGAGAGAGAGTGAGAAAGAGAAAGAAAATCCAGCGGTGACTGTATGGAAAGAGAGAGAGAGAGAGAGAGAGAGAGAGAGAGAGAGAGAGAGAGAAAGAGAGAGAAACGGAAACGCAAGATCATCGTTGCTAAGTAAAAAGAAATTATACGAGAAAGGAAGTATGACTTCCCAAACGAAGATTGCATGAAAGGGACATTAACGAGAAGCTTTCTAAGCCACAGTCAGTACGAAGTCAAAGGTAAAAGCTCGAAAGCTCGGGAACGAGCTTGCCCCGAATAAATTTCCGTAATTCTCTTTCGTGGTTGAGATAAATAGAGAAGAACATAAATTTTGTACAACAAAAAATGTGGAAAAAGTTTAAAGGACATTGTATCAACAAATACGGAGACAAACTTTTCCAAGAGGAAAAACTTTGCCATTAAGTAACTTTATACGACACACACACACACACACAGAGCATGCGCGCGTGCACACGCATATATATGTATGTATATATTTTATTTTATTTTATTTCCTTTGAACAACAAAAGTGATATGGATGGATGAACGTACGAACGAAAATAAATTCAAACGCATTTGCGATAATTCAATGAATCGTTGTCACGACAAACGAAATTATTATCGATAGATTAACGCCGCTACTATTTTATTTGTTTGTTATCAATCACATCCGAATTGATCTAATTAATCTCTTTCTCTGTCTCTCTCTCTCATTCTCTCTTTTTCTTTTCTTTTTTGTTATATATTAATGACCAATCAGAAAATATCTAAGTTATCAAAAAATGTGCTCAATTTATGTATAATATTACGTTAATGTGTAATATTTAATGTACGTGATTTGTATATTATAATAAATATAATATTACACTTTTCTAGAATACATAAATTTGTATGTTATACGTAATTGATTGATGAATATTAATGATATTAATGAATCTCGGTGATATTATTTAATTATATTGATTATAAAAACAAGAATAGTAATAATAAAAAATATATATATAATTTATTTGTGATATTATTTTCGATGATAATCATATAATAATCATAAATTGTACGATATTATTCACGATATTATTTTAATGAATATGAAATGATAAATGGACTACTTTTAATAAATAATAATTTATGAAAAAACATAAATAAAAAATTGTTAATTAACGCAATGTCAATTATACAAAATAAAAACTTTATTAGATTATTATTTTTAGACATGGTATTAATATAATGAATGTTCGATCGTAATTATAATTGCATACGATTTTGTTTTAACTATATTTTATATTCCGAGACGTGTGTAAGAATAATAAGTAACTTCTTGAGATTGTGAGTAAAAACTACAGACTCTATGGATTCTTGATAAATTAATGAATATTATTATGACATAAGATCGAAATTGAATACTATTAGAAAATACTGTTGTAAGTAAGTAAATCTTTCGTATCTATAAATCTAATAAAAACGATATATTTGTTCACGATAATACAAATACAATATATACCGAATAGTAGTAGTAATATTTTATTCTGTCGTATAATTTTTGTATAAGCAAAAGGAAAAAACAAAAAAAAAAGATAAATTTCAATCGAAAATATTTAAAAAATGAGTTCTACATTTTTGTAAAAAAAATATATTTCTAAAAAAATATATTCTATATGTAAATTTCTACTCGAACATATTG
The DNA here is from genome assembly GCF_905475345.1 of Vespula vulgaris. Taxonomy (NCBI): domain Eukaryota; kingdom Metazoa; phylum Arthropoda; class Insecta; order Hymenoptera; family Vespidae; genus Vespula; species Vespula vulgaris. The sequence continues at coordinate 8,643,195 of NC_066588.1, forward strand.
TGATTACATAAAACCAATCTATATTTTTATAATCAATCAGATATTTTTATCTTCAGCATTAAATGATTCACCCCTTATATATACATATTATATATGTAAATTATATATCATATATATTACATATTATATATATTATATATATGTATAATATATATATATATATATATATATATATATAAAATAGAGAAATAAATAAAGACAGGAATGAGAAGGGGAGAAAAATAAAGAAACAAAGCAGATCTTTTCATAACTCCCGACAAAGACAGAAAACTCAGTTACATCCTTGGGATAATAAGCAGATCTCTGGCGAATGGTGATGCGCTCTCCTGGAAATCCCGTTGGACTGCTAAGTTCTATTCGGTCTCTTTTTCTTTCTCTCTCTCTCTCTCTCTCTCTCTCTCTCTTTCCCTTCCTCCCTCTCTCTCACTCTCTCTCTCTCTCTTTCTCTCTCTTTCTTAGTCTCTCTTTTTGTCCGATTCCCGAGTCTCCAAGAGAACGAATTCCCGTGAGAAAAGCGAACGAAGTAGCAAAGGATAAGAAGAAGACAAGTGGAAGTCGTAGAGTTGGCGTTGTGAAAGAAAAAAAGAAAAAGAGAGAAAAAGAAAAAAAAAAAGAAAAAAATAAATAAAAATAATCGTCGAGAACTGTTTGCTTGTTATCGACATGTTATCATCGTTTCTTTTTTTTTTCTTCTCCTTCTTCTTTCATCGAATATTTCGTCGTAAGAAAGAATGTGACAAATTCTCGTTAGATTTTGAAGAGTTATCAACGTTACACAATATCTAAGATGGAAAGAATCGAAAGAATATGGAAATAATAATCTCCGTATAACGGAACTAAATAACTATGAGGTTTAAAAAGTTCGAGTCTGTGCATAAGTTGAATCGAAGTCGAGGATCTACGCGAAGCGGAAAGGGATAATAAGCAAAGGAGGTAAGATCTAGACGATCTTCGAAATCTCAAAGGAGCTCGATCTCGAAAGGCTTTCGAGAAGACGTTGAATATCTTTTGCTAGTATCATAGAAAGAACTGGAATGAGAAGGATGAGAATGAAACGAGAATAGTATCCTCCCCCTAGTGATAGAAAGAAAGAAAGAGAAAGAGAGAGAGAGAAAATAGAAAGAGAGAATAAAAAAAATGTAAAAGAACAAAAATAAAAGAGAGAGAGGGGAAAAGAATACAAAAAAATGTGAAAAAAAACAGAAAATAAAATAGAGAGAGAGAGAGAGAGAGAGAGAGAGAGAAAGAGTTTAATCAACGAAAAAATGATAACGACACCATACGGTTTAAAAAATTTTTTTAACGAATCTCAGGGATCTTGATACATATAGTTTTTATCAAAATTTCTGATATTTGCTTGTTCTTTGTGGATAAACTTCACTATAACGTGAATAAGAGTAGTTTTTGATGAAATAAAAAAAAAATATTAATCCGTCGAGTTTCAATTAGAAACATTGTTGATGTAACAACTAAAGTTTATGCATAACAACTAATCCACCTGTCATCAGAATATACTATTTTCTTTTTTCTTTTTTTTCTTTTTACTTTTATTTCTTTTTTTTTCTTTTTTCTTTTTAATTACACGAATAAAAGTAAATTAAATTGTAGAATAATATCGTTACCTTTACGAGTTTTGTACACACGTTCTATAATTGTTGTTATATATTGTTTTGTAAAAATTGTAAAATATATATCTCTTGCTTTGTTGTTGTAGATTTTCATTTAATGAAAATCTGTTGAAACGCGTTCAGTGATCAGTCAATAATATGTATTTTCAAATCGATTAAAATATATAAGCTTTTAAAGGAACTGAAGTGGAAATTTGTTTTCTCATCGTTTACGCATTAACATCATCTTGAATTTATTATTAAGATAATGTCAAAACGAAAATGCAAGGAAATGGAAAGTATTGAATTTTTGAAGATTATAACTGTGAAAACATAATAAATATATACGTATATATCAAATCAATTATGTCTAGGTATTTAAAAATTATTGTCATTAACATAAAATAATTTCTGAATAATCTATTGTATGTTTTTCGAAATATCATGAATTTATTATATTACTATAATATTAACTATCAATTATTCATTCTTTGATTTTACGTTATTTCAAAGTATCGTGATTTATTAAAACTACCTATAAATTTTTGAGGTATAAAGAATGAAATAAATAAATGACAAAAATCAGAAACTTATTTCGTTAAAAAAAAAAAAAGAAAAGAAAAAACAATATTTCTCCGATTCAGTGTTACTGAAAAAGCATGAATCGAATTATTTTTCATGGTAAAAAAAGAAAAAGAAAAAATTATTTCTTTAAAACGATAAACGTTTTAATATTATTTCTTAAAGTATCAATTTGAAATAAATTGAATTATTTGACAAACTTCTTTATCGCTAATCTTCGAAAACTTTTGCGTAATTTACTAAAAGCGATTATAGCGACTAATCTCATTAAACTTTCTAAAGATTCTTTTTCTAATTATGAATTTGTCATACGATATTACTTATACGATTTTGCTTATCGATACTGTCGTATTTATATTTAGTACGTATATAAAGGTTATTTAATGATGTGAAAAACAAATATAATAAATGTTCAGTTATGGCATATATATTCTAAATTTCAAGCGATTGGATATCTGTAGTCGTTATACTCTCATAGATAAATAACAAAAGCTTTTCTTTTTTTAAGTGTTTTATATAACACCTACGTTTTGTTGTTTATAAAATTAAAATTGTATTTGTTTTGAAATAAATAAATTGTCAAGTATGCGGAAATATTACAGTAAAGTTGATACATATGTACGTATTAAGCAAACAATATTTTTATTTATCAATATTGAACTTATTTATATAATTATTAAATACTTATCGATCTTTCCGAGTTACAAAAATTTTCTTTCTTCGCTAGAATAAGCCGATCAACTAAATAAATAAAATCGATATTTTTAATTACATTGAACAGATTTCTTATCGCCAATCAGCTTCATTTAATCCCTTACGTTATAATTTTTTCATAATAATTAATTTAGTATTTGTAAGGAAATAAAATTTAATACGTTTTTAACAATACAAATAATACTTGCCCTCGTGTTTTTACTTCGGCAAAATTATTTTTACAGAACGTATTTGATAAATTGTAATTAAGATAAAAGTTAAATCGCCCTGTTTTATTATTTCGATCGCATTTACCAATACAATAATCAAAAATAATTAGTTTTGTTGATTATATCATAATATATTGAATTCGAGATTTCTCGTTTCTTTTGATAATTAAATAATAATTGATGATATATATATATATATATATATATATATATATATCCTCAAAATACGATTTATCTTTATATCATAAAATCAAAAGAATAATTTTCTCTTTTTACAAGCCATATTACCTTATTAAATTTCCGAATAATAATTCCCAGAGGAAAAATTCGGAAAACATAGGATATAACCAGACAACATATTTTTCTCGAATAATATTCATAAAGGTTCAATAAGCAAATCTTTTATCCCGAGATATAATTTATGATAAATAAAAATAAAATACGTTAGCGTTATATTATTTTGCAAAAAGAATGTACGACTTACCCGAGAGAGGGCTACCGCTGGAAAGCTGTCCCATGCGAGTTGAGCTTCCTCCCCTGTATTTCCATGACGTTGACCCGAGAGTATTCTAGCAGCCGTAAGCGTGCTCATGCTCATGCCGTCGCCAACGAAAAGGACGACCCCGCGTGCTACGGTACTCGGTGGTATGCTACCTCCTCCTCCTCCACCCCCACCTCCACCACCTCCTCCTCCTCCACCTCCTCCTCCTCCTCCTGTTCCTGCTCCGTTTGAGCTCGTAGCCGCACGGATTCGTGCCTCGATCGCACGTCTAGCGCCTTCATACCAGACTTCCCTCTCTGTTGAACAGACAGAAACCTCTTTCATCTTTCCCATCTCTTCCATCCCTTCGATCCCTTCGAGCAAAAAGGCTTCATCGACTATTATGGATCGCTACGAATTTTGTTGATTTTTTTTCTATTGGCACGGTAACTATCGGATTTAGTCATAGGAGAGATGATTTTTATTATAATTTCTGGATAGGATAAAGTGCGCATGCATTAATTTATTCACATTTGACTTTAATCAAAGATTAAAATAACCTTCGAATTTGATGAATAATCTCAATGTCATTTCAATTTTAAAGATACAGATATTATATTCGTATGAATATTCATTGGGAAAATAATATAAGAATTTTTCCTTCCGAGATATTTCTTTCTCAAATCTTAAATTTAATCGTATCGCTTTGAAACTGACAATGAGATCGGTAAATTACTGTTGAGAATGATAAAGTGTTGCGATAAAACGTTATCGTTCTTTTTATTTTCTTATCAAAAATTGGAAAAAGTGATTGCTTTAGTTACGTTCTAACGATTGTAACTATGTCTTCTTTTCCTTTTGCTTTTTTCTTTTCGTTTAATGACTCAGTGAGACTCAGTTGTTAGAAAAAATCGATAGTCTAAAAAAATAACAAGTAAGACTTAGTTGTTAGAAAAAATCGATAGTCTAATCTATCGAAACTCCAATTTCTAAATACCGCATTACAGATTCGGGAAGTTTACGGGGTAACCGAGAATCCGAAATGATTCGAATTGCCCTGGCAATTTTGCTTAACGTTCAATTCTAACATCGCCGGAAGCATAGCACTGCTGGACGACTGTTTCCTCTCAACTGTACCGGTTAAAAGCCCCGCTATTACACTTTACCTAGTGCACCATACTCGCCCTAGTAGCCGCTAATGGACAAGTTTAAGTACCACACGCTATCTATAACTTCCCATTGATCCTAAGTTGTCAAATAAATTCTATTTCTAATGTTGGTATGTAACCAGAAGTATGTAACCAGAGGAAATTTTGCGAAATGCGTAACGTTATCTAAATCGTGTTTTCATTAATTTTAGAAAATAGATTAACACTATGATACATATTCACACCAAATTTATACGATTTATATATATATATATTTTATTATTTATTTATTTATTATATTATTATTATATTATTTATTATTCATTTTATATATTTATATATGTATTTTATATTATATATATATTATATATTATTTATATTTTGAGAACATGTGTTAACGTTATCATATGTGTGCGTGCGTTCTTTTTCCAACAAAAAGGATCCATATTATGAAATCTAATGATTTTTTCGAAAAACATCGAGATAAATCATTTTCGTTTTCGAGGAGGACAGATACTTATCATAAATTCCCACTTTGAACTAACCCTCTAAGAGGCAACCCTAATTAACAATCCTCTCAAAAATCTTAAATGTCAATAAAGGTCAAGTGACATATCATTTTAAAGGTTTTTTTAATTCTATTTACAGTGGTGTTCAAATTAAAAATAACAAAAAATAACAGATAATAGAAATCAACGCTTCTCGAAAAAATACGTTTAGAAATTTTCTATTGAAAACAATTTTCAATGTTTAAAAAATGTATCGTCAATCTCTATGCAATAATATAATCTTTCGATTTTCGAGTGTTACGTCGAAAATTCAGCAGTACATCCGGTTTGTTTCGATAAATGTGTGATCCGTTATCTTGTCCGTAACAAAATTGTTGGCCCACTCTTTTTATCATGTAATTTGACCAAAGAGTTTTATTGTGATTTATTTGAAAGCATTTTTCCCATTGATCGTAGTAAAAATCATTTCAAAATGGACTGAATATGCCGGAAGAAATATTTTTTACAACACAAAATAGAACTCCTCCCTCTTATAGTCCCAATATGGCAATTTTTAAACCAGCATTTTTCCGATCATTGTGATCGTTCCACTCTTGAATTTTCTTTTCTATGAGAATGTTTAAAATCCGGAATATATTCGATCCAACTGGCTTCAATAGAAGAACTTCAGTGGTATATAGTCGAAGAATGCTGTCAGATTATACCGGATGTATTACAAAATATTCGACGTAACACCGAGGAAAGACTTTATTACCACATAGATCTCGGCGATACATATTTTCAACATTTAATCAAATAAAAATTATTTTACATTTGAAATGTCAAAATGATTTTCTCGGGAATAGTTGAATCAAAATTTTAAAAAAAGAGAAAAAAAAATGTAAAAAGAAAAAGCATTCTAGAGAGAATTAAAAAACCTTTTCAAATGATATGCACTTGATCCCCATTGTCATTGAAGATTTTTTAGGAGATTATCATCCCTCTTCTAAGGGTTAACCAAAAGTGGATAAATTTGTAATAAGGATCTATCTTGCATCAAAACGTAACTAAATAGTTGCCTTAATTAAACATTATAATATTTTCAATGAATTTTTATTACCGTCCACTAACATTCACTTCTGTTACACTCCAAAAACAACGCAATATTAAACGAATAGAAAAACGAGATCGTTTCCACTCGCCACTTTTAAGGAAAAATAATTTCTAATCGATTGAAAATGAAATCATGATACGAGTCTATGATTCGAGAAAGGAAGAACGACGTACATTAAACAAGATCTATCGTTTAAACTACTAATTACATCAGTTCTATTTACTCGATCAATCTTTTTATTAATTAATGCAAAGTTTATTTATATCGTAAAATAAATGATCAGTACCTATGAACATATTAATCAATATGAATAATCAAATATCAAAGTAATATCAGAATTCATCACTTATATTACGCATTAATATTATATTATAAATACCGATTAAACGGTTAAAAATATTTTATTGGCCGAACAAATAACAGTCCAATTAAATTTCAATCGATATTAAAGAAAAATAAGATAAATGCACACGACAAATATTATTGTTGGAACCTTTAATCGCTCGTGAGTCAATGACGTTCGGTGAAATTTAAAAGATTTCGATGTTTGCGTAAGGACGAAAAAGAGATGGAGGGAGACAGACAAATAGTAATGTCAAACATGTTTGCGTTATCCCTCGAAGGATACTGCGAATATAACGATTCATCCATCTATGCCAGCCAACAACTCTATTGTTTGTAGAAATGAAAAGAAAATCTGACGTTGAAATAAACATTGTCTAACGGTAATAAAAATAATAATAAAAAAAATGTTAAATAAAACTAAAAAAAGAAAAAAAGAAATAACAATTCTGTCGCATGCTACGTAAAATCGAATATCACAATTTCAACGAATAATTCACATAAGCTCCCGCGGATATTATCGTTCGGTACGTTCGTTTGAAAATTTCACCACATATTAACGCCAAATATTGATATTGAACTGTTAAAGCACGTTTGTAGATTCCGAATCATTCTTGGTCGAAAGTAAATAAGAGTAAATAATTGCTTTCTATAATGATCAAAGCTCTTCGAATCCAGTAATGATAGTGAACTAATTGGAAGAAACCGTTCTATCCATTTGAATTTTTAAACGAGCTAAAACGGAAATTACATTCTCGATGGAACGAGATATTAAAGGTAGTTCTTTCCGATCGAACGAATGAAATCTCTTTTGAAGGCTTCTATATGGAAAATAAGATTCGAAGTGGTTCAAGAATCGCTTCGGTGCAACTGTAATTCATGCAAAATTCAAACCTTCCTTCTGGCTCTTTTCTCGTTCTTTTTAAGAGCGTACGAGGAACGATTCGCGATTCTACAGATTTCTTTTTGCCTCTGCCGTTAACTCGCTACTGTTGGTAGAAACTTAAAACGTAGCACGATTTTTTCGAGGTGCAAAAAAGATAAAAAAAAGAACAGACAAGGCTTTTTGTTCTAAAACAACTTTGCTAACTCCGAATATCGATCGTACCGATCTTCGATTCTAACGAACTTTCTCGCATAAAAACTATAGAGACTTGTTAAAAGATTCTTATATAAAACGTTTAAATAATTTTACTACTTATTCAATCTCATTAATTTCCCACGAAAATTTTCGACGAAAGAAGGTTGACTCAGTCAAAACAAATCTCTTCTCTTTTGCGGTTAATAGCGTTAAATACATCGATTTAATGAACGTGAAATATTAATAACTTACAATCATCTTATTTCTAATAAGAGCAGTTCAAGATGGAAAAAGATGAAGAAGAAGACCGAACCGCACTGGAAAATACCCGAGGGAGAACTTCGAATAACTTTAGAAAGTACAATACTTATTTTACTTATTCCTGAGAAAGAAAGAAAGAAAGAAAGAAAAAGAAATACATAACTTCCCTTAGAGATCAAATAAAAGATTTTAATGAGGAAATCCCTATTGGAAAGGTCTTCGAATTACAAATCTAATATAAAAATGATATGAGGTATATGTACTTACAAATTATGATTAGCATTTCGATATAAAAAAAAAAAAAAAAAGATAAAAAGAGAAGATGTCATCGATTATATCTACAAAACGTTATATCTAATAAACGTACAAATGAAAGATAAAAAGGAATGAATCTGTTCATATCGTAGGACTCGATCGTCGAATCTGCGAATTTCGATTACTATAGAATTCTCGATTTGTTCCGGTCTTATTGAAATGATTCGAAAGATTTAAAAAATATTCGAAAGATTTTAATCCCAGGAGATATTCTCGCTTTCAGCATTCATCCAAGGCGTTTGTCCTTCAGATTAAGGTTGCCCGAATCCGCTTTACCGTTTGATCACCGAGACGCTAGATTCTCCTATGTAACTCGCTCGATCCAAGTTATTGCATCTTGTCGCCGGTACTACTCGGCGAAAACAGCTTGTGACAAGTGAGCTTATGTTAGTTTATGATGAAAGTCATGCTATGCTAAACACGAGAGCACCGGTGCAAGCATTATGCAAGAGCTTGTGTTTATTCGCACGTGCGACCTCTCCTTTAATCGGCCGAAAGCTGCTTGCTTGCTTTTCCTGCATGTCGTTATCGCTTTTTGCCCTACCCTACTCTTTGAACGGTTTTTCTTTCTTTATCTTTTTTTCTCTTTCGTTTTCTTTTTGGTCCTTTTTCGACCTTTTTTTCAATTTTTTATCCCCTTTCTCTGTCTCTCTCTCTCTCTCTCTCTCTCTCTCTCTCTCTGTTACCTTCTTTCCCTTTTTGGAAATTCTTTTTTGTTTTTCTATTTTTTTCTTTTTTTTACATTTTCGTTTTTATTCTACACCTTGCAGCCGAGCCAGTCGTTCGTATTTACGATTATAATTACGAGCGTAACGTAATGGAACCGAGTTTGTTCAGCCTATACGAGCTATTAAAAACATTCGTTCTCTCGTAGGTAACGGGAAAGAAAAACGAGTAAATCTTTATTCACGAGATATTTCATATACCTTAGTTGTTCGTACATAATCGACGATGAGCGTCATAATAATGGTTCCCAGATGGTAATAACTCGCATCAAGTTTTGCTTGAACTTAATTTCTACATGATATGGTTTTCGTTCCCTATGGAACCAAATGCACGACTTTATTCACGAGTCATTCGGGGTTAACGGTTAAACGAAGGCTACTCACTTTCGAAATAAAGCTTGTTTATCGAAAGTACCTATCCACCTTTCTACCTCTATCCGAGCAAACCCATTCGGGGATTTCGATTTAAGATCTCGCTAACGGAAGTCTCGCGAACGTGTTCGATTTTGGACCGATATTCTCCAAGCGTTTTCGAAATCCTGGAAACAGCTCCCGGCTATCCCAAGGGGAATCGACTAACTCGTACTTCCTGTCACAGTAAAAGGATATTTCGGTTTTTCAAGGATGGACTGGCAATTTGTCGATGAATAACTAAGTTACTTATGAAAAAAGTTATATTGAAAAAAAGAAAGAGAGGAAAAGAAAGCAGACGATGGCCCATTTTTTGGAATTATTAGAGAAGCAAGAAAGAAGAAGAAAAAAAAAAGAAAAGAAAATAAACCAAACAATTATATAGATACTTCCTGTCACAATAAAAAGATATTTCGCTTTTTCAAGGATGAACTGGCAATTTGTCGATGAATAACTAAATTACTTATGAAAAAAAGTTACATCGAAAGAAAGAAAGAAAGAAAGAAAAGAGAAAAAAAGCAGACGACGGTCCATTTTTTCGACTTATTAGAAAAACAAAAAAGGAGGAGAGTAAAGAAAAAAAGAAAAGAAAAGAAAAGAAAAGAAACCAAACGATTCTTCGTTGCACGAAGCTATAAATTATTTGACTGATCATGAAAAAGTAAACGATTTCGAAAGAGACAGATGATCCTTCGTTGTTCCAGCTATGAATAACCAAACGTAAACGAAACCGTCGAATCTCAACTAATTTAATTTTCCGAGTTCGGCCACGTTCGGAATGAAGTTTCCAGGTAGCGAACAGAACGATACCGAATAAAAGAAAGGAAAGGCAAAATAAAAAAAAAAGAGAGAAAGAAAGAAAGAAAAAAAAGAGAGAGAGAGAGAAAGAGGGGAAAAAAAAAGAAAAACCGTTCCGCCCTTACCGCGAGAGATTTTTCCGTTTCCCCGTGGTCGCCGTTGGACAATTGGAATCTACAATGCAAAATAACCGCGACTCATCGAGTTTAAAACGCGGCAACGCCCCGAACCGCACTCTTTTACCGTCCTATTACCATTTTCCACTTAAGCGAGCATCCATAGGCGCGTACTTCGTAGTATCTGACCGGACGAGATAGCGATATTCGCATAGCTATTCAAGATATCGTCGCTTTAAATTCGAAATATTCGACCGAGCATGAAACGGATTTAACGAACATATGTACGCATGTATAGGTACGTATGCTACATATATATATGCGTGTGTGTTCGCGTGTGTGTATGTATATGTATGAATACATATATGTATGTATGAATCTCTCGCAGTTACGTCCCTCGAAGTCGTAAATAATTCTTTGGTTTTGATATACAATATGTTCACCAACAAATATGTTATCAACACATATACGCATGCGCACGCGTATACACACGCGTATACTAACATCTGCTCCTCTGCAAAAAGAAAGGAAAAACCGATATATTCTAATTGGAATTCAACGGGCATGGATTAACGTGCCGCTCGTACTCGCTTTACACGCGAAGGATCGCGATCGGATATGTAAAATAATGAAACTCACGAAAATTATACACTCTTCTATCTCGTTAAAAACGCACGTGTATACATGTGCGTGCGTGCGTACGCGAGCATTGTGTGTGTGTGTGTGTTTGTGTTTACGTGATACACGTAGTGTAAGTATATGCAACGTATATCTCACTCGGAGAAATTACAGGAGGAGTCTCATAGCGCGCCTCATAAATCCACAAAATTATGCCCGTTCTAAATCGGAAGTTATGTTACATTAAACGCGCATAGTCCTGGAGATGAAAAAGATGGACGTCCGCAGAAAATTTATTGCAACGGATGCTCTTCGACGATTCGTCATTGATAAATGGATACATAGATACAAACATATGATGAAACGGAGCGATAAATGTTCTTTCTATTTCTTTTCTTCAAAAGAAAAGCTAATAGAAAAAGAAGGAAAGGAAAGGTACCTTTAAAGAGAGGATTGTCTCTTACAATTTATAATTTATACTTTCATAATCTCTTTACATGGATTTAATTCTATCTTACGGCATATACATACATTATTCCAACAGATATCTTCTTATCCTGGTAATTTTTTATCTAGGTACTTTAAGCCCCATGAACTACAAAAAGAATAAAAAGAAAAGAGAGAGAGAGAGAGAGAGAGAGAGAGAGAGAGAAATCACGAAAGTTCATTTAATAAAGAGAAGCAGAATGTTAAAGCTCACGAGATTTTATTAATTTTAATGGCTTCTTAACAAGGTTACGATAAGTGAATGTTATACTCCGCTGAATATAATACTTCGTAACGTACAGTATTGGTCGTCAAATTCAATGAACATCACGAAACGATAGTGAGTAATGACGGAAACAGAAGCTTGTTAACTGAAATAAGCGTGCGAGCCTGGTGCTAGCAAACACCACCCATTCGCTTCTAATCCTTATTTTCAGGGCAATTAATTTCTAGAGAAAATCATCATTCGTGACGCTAGACTTACACGATATAGATCAAATTGAACATTTGATGCCAACAAGGTCGCATTCGACAAATCCGTGATATCGTTACTGAGATTTGAGATACGTTTGCGTTAATTCGCAGACAATTTTCAAATGATATTTCTACGATCTTTTACGACAAAATAATCTCTTTATATGGATTTAACGAAATAATATTAAGATCTCATGTACAACCATGTACATGATTATGAGATCACCGTAACGATCACGAAAATATTATATAGTATAATTCTCATTGTTCGATAATGTAGTACGATATACGATACAAATTAATAAATAATACAAATATACAAATTTGTGTAGATTTTTTATTTACAAGTTTACTATCGTAATTACTGACGCATGTGCGTGTCGTCTTTAAATCAAAACAAAAAATTGTAAAATATTGCATTGACAAATCGATTTAAAATCGAAATAAATATATCGACAAATCCCATGGAAAATAAATTCACAGATAATTATTTGGAAATAATTTGATATTAACGGAGAAAGGGTTATAACGTTATTTTTCAAGATATATTTAGCCTAAGAGAAGTATACTGTCGGGCAAGAGATCCCGGGATATTTACGATCCCAAAGGGATATAAGCGTCGGCTCAAAAAGAGCGCGAGAAATAAAAAGTGCGAGGAAATAAAAAGCGCGAGACACAATAAGAGCTTTTGATTTAAGTGGACAACGGTCGTTCGACCAAGTCGATAAAAGTCCAGGAAGCTAACGGGCCTGGAATAGTAGTCCTTCCTGAGTCCTTGCTAAACTGAGCTTTACAACTTCTGATAAGTCAGTTGAAGAGAATGGGACGTGTTTGAGTGTGAAGCTGGTCTATAAACTAAGAACGTGACCGACACGTAAGAAAACACGGAGAAATAATCCGGTTCCTTGTTGTTGCTATTGTTGTTGCCATTATTTTCTGGACTCTCAGTATGTAACAAGAGAAACGAAACGTGCGTGAGAAATACGTCAGGGGTTGTTACAAAGCCGTTGAAAACATTGAATCACAATACCTTTCAGTATCTACTCCTAGAATGCTACAAAATGCAGAAAGAGAAACGAGAGTAAAGAAGAGAGAGAGAGGGAGTAAGAGAGCTTTTCTCTAAAGGAAAGCCTTAAATGCTAGCTGAGATAAATAGGATTTATATCTTTCGGAAGACAGGACGATTTACGCTACGTTATTCTCGGGAGGAGAGAGAGAGAGAGAGAGAGAGAGAGAGAGAGAGACAGAGAGACAGAGAGAGAGAGAGAGAGAGAGAGAGAAGGTCGATGAAAGTCCATTTAACGACAAGCCCTGATAACCGATAAGCCGGTGGTATTACGGTGAAAAACTATTAACAAAGTTGAGAGTGCGAAAGTCTCTCACTTCAAAATCACTGGCTATGGTACGTAGTACTTACACACATATATATATATATATATATCAACACAATCACGCACACACATCAAATGCATATACTCCAGTTTCGAAAGTTATTAATTTAACCGATTTTGTTTGCAAACAACTACTAAAAAATATTTAAAAGTTTATTATATTCTGTGAAAGCAAAATAATTAATATGATCAAACGGTAAAGCGATCAACGAAAAATTGTAGAAAAATAATTTGTAAGGCGAAAAGAAGGAAAAGAGGAAAAAGAGATATAGCTGCTTTCGAAAATTTTTCATAAAATATTATATAACCCATCTCATCTTCGAATTCTCTTTCTCTTTTAGAAAAGAAAGGGTAGAACGAAATTATTCCCTTGTTGAAAAGAAAGAGAGAAAGATAGAGAGAGATAGAGAGAGTTTCCCAAAGACACGCGACATCAAATATAGAAGATTTATATTCTCCTCGCGACCGAAAAATTTACGCAACGTTCGTGGATAAAAGCCTACGTGCGAAAGAGCGTATCCCGCGAAATCCGATAACACCACGAAATGATGGAAAATGCATTCGCGAAATAGGCGACCCCGCTCGATTCAGTTTTTACTCTACGAACTTCGCGTCTTCGGGCTAAAGGGAATTTTGAAAGATGAAAGAAACTTTCCGAGTGAATACGAAAGGAAGAGAAAAAATAAAAACCTCCCAATTGTGGCTTATTTTCCTCTATTTAACTCGCCGTTCTATAAAATAGCACGTATTCCTTTTTAAATAAACGCGCTCACCGCGGAGTTGGATTTTTCCGCGTTTCCTAACGCTTACTTTGTGTGTTTTTTTTATTTTCCTTTCCTTCCTTTTCTTATCTTTTCTTTTTCTTTATTTTTTCTTTTCTTTTCTTTTCTTTCTTTCTTTCTTTCTTTCTTTCTTTCTTTTTTTTTTGCTTCTTCTTCCCCTTCTATTTCCTCCCCATCTTTTCTTTTTTCTCTTTTTACTTTTTGCTTTTCTGGCACTTCGCTAAAATTCGTCAAACTTTTCCTTTCCTTTTATTTTCGTAATTTCCTTTTTATTTATTCCTTTTTTCCTTTTTATTTTTGTCAAACTTTATCGAACGAATAAACGGCTTTAAAGAAAAGCGAACCGATGGTTCACTCGATATTTCATAATTGAATCGCAAAATAAATCGGTAACGGATATTCGATAGATGCTGTCGGAAAAAATTATCGATAGGCAAGTGAGATGGCATACTTTTTATCCACCATCAAACCACTCCTTTCTCTCTCTCTCTCTCTCTCTCTCTCTCTCTCTCGCTCTCTCTCTCTCTCTCTCTCTCTCTTTCTGACACTCCGCGCACAAAGTCGACATTTTTCCGTTCAAAAGTAAAGATAAAAGTCGAGATATCGGCAGGACCGATAAACGTTGATTCTCGATGACGAACGACGTACACAAATGGCCCATAAATCGGCCTACCGATCGAATCTCACCGTTCGTATCTACGACTGTCCTGTAAAATCTTACACACAACTAAAAAATGCACAACCTGCATTTTTTCGAAAGTGTTTTCGTAGCTCTGATTTATAAGTTAAACCGAAACGCAACCCACTGAACGAACAAAACTGTACATTGACTTAACCCTTTCATAAATATTTCCTTTTGTTTCTTTAGTCTTTTCCTTTTTCCTTTTCTTTTTTTTCATCAAATTTGCACGTAGAAACAATTTTCCGAGTTTAAAATTCTCTTCCTCCGTGCATGTTTGATAACCACTTCGCGTACTCCCAACTTCGTTACGCGTAATAAGCTCTATGTAATTTTAATCAAAGATTAAATTTTTCATTATTCTACCGACCGAACTATTTGTGCGGAAAGGGGAACGAATGAATACGATGATGACAACGATGATGACACACTTATAAAATGGAACACGAGGAATGAATATTCATCGTTCAAAACTTGGAAAATTCTTTTCGGAAGTTATACGACGATCATTATATCTATAACCGGCAATATCGACCTCATATAAAAGATCTATCAATGTGATCCTGACTGATCCGAGATTAAAGAAGGCCCGTGAGCCATTCCATGTCACGTATATATAGTAAGGATTAAAGCATTGAATTTTCGATATACCTATTCCGTCTATCCATGCCTCGGGTAATGATCTATTATTATCCACAATGAACAAGTGCATGAGCACTTAGGTATATTAGAAATTTTCAATGTTACACGAAACGTGAAGTTTCTAATTTAAGATTTCCACCTTCTCGAACAAGATGATATAACACGAAACTATCGATACATATATGTATATATCGTAGTAGCTCTTTTACAACGTCGCTCGATTATAAAATTATAAAGTTTCAAAGTTAAATCGAAATTTCGACAACGTTATTTTCTCTCTCTCTCTCTCTCTCTCTCTCTCTCTCTCTCCCTCTTTCTATATATCTATACATATATATTTCTCACCCATATATATATATATATATATATATATATATATATATATAAAGAGAGAGAGAGAGAGAGAGAGAGAAAGAGCTTCGAACTTCTTCTACTGATTGGTATGTATGTATGTATGTATGTATGTACGTACATATATTTGTATATATGTATATATGTATGTATGTATGTACGTACGTAGGTATGCTCACGAAGCAAGAGTTAGCACGATGAGTAATTAAGTCGTGGGAGGGGTGCGGAAAGAAGGATTGCGTAATACCCGTGTTAGAAGAGTGGAAGGGTGAACTGGAAGGGAAAATAATTGGCTCGCTGATCAAAAGAACGAAACGACGAAAATTTACAAACTTTGACTAACCCTCGTACGTATCGAACGATATTGCTTACAATACCAGAAACTTAATGAATCTCATACAGTCATACGTCGCTTATTGTATTATTCTTTCAGTTTTCATTGATATTCGACGAAAGAAATTAATTATAACGATTTTCTAAAAGTTCTTTTATTTCTATTTTCCTTTTATTAATCATTCATCAATATTAATGTTCGCTTTTAGAAGACCAGAGATTACTAACCCTGCTGATGACAGGTCAAAGCAGGAAGCTTTAACTGTTACAATTGAAATACATATTCCAAAAATCATACGTTTGAAATTCCATCCGAAATGAAAATTCAATTAACAGAGAGAGAAAGAGAGAAAGAGAGAAAGAGAGAGAGAGAGAGAGTTCAAATTCTGCATTTTAGTAACATTAATTTATATGAAATTATCTTTGGCAAAACCAATTTCGATGTAATTTATACGAAAAACATAGAAAAGTTAATAAGAACAATTGTTAACATTTAACGAACAAACAAACAAATCTATTTCAAATATTTTTAATGTAAAATGTATTCGATCTAGTATTCAATTTCTTCGATAGCATATCGATTCTCGATCACATTGACAAATCAACAAAGATTCATTGTTCATAGATCGTTTGTTAATTTAGTTCTAAACAGTAATGTCAATTATCGTTAGATCGTCAAGCATTAAGCCTAGAAATGCTGTCCTCAGCACGAAACTAGCGCAGGTGCGTAATTGTCTGATACTCCCGTGATTATCTCAAAGACGTCAGCATTGATTGCTACACGATTAGAAAGTAAAATACGATTGAACAATTCGTGTCCATTTTTCTTCACGTTTTTTTTATCTCGATTACGTTTACATATACATACATACTTATATATACATATCCATACATATATATATATATATGTATGTATGTATGTATATATATACACACACTTTCTCTCTCTCTCACGATAAATATAAAGAAGTAAAAGAAAAAGAGAAAAGAAAAATACGCGAATATTTCGTTCTTATAGTTCTTTTCTTTTTTTTATTCTTTTGTTATAAAGAATACGAGAGAAGAAGAAAGATGTCGGAAAAAGATTAAAACCAATGCACGCATAACGACTTTGCGATTTCCGAAGAAACCTTAACGGTCGACGCTCACGTAAAAGAAAAACACTGGAATCGTGGAAAACGTGACGACGATGGTACAACGCGAATACTAATAACGTTTGGTACGTTCGTTTTACCTACTACTGCATGTTGCTGTTGCTGCTGCTGTTTTTTCTATTTTTCTTGTTTTGTTTTTGTTTTTAACCTCCATCCCACCGTTATCGCGTATTTTAATGGGCAAAAGCTAACGCACTTGGAAAAAAAACTCTCTAACCCAAGTGGTTCGCTTGTAATTAAACTCCCTTTTAGGCATGACCGCTTGAAGTGTCACTTTCTTTTTATTTTTTATATATATATTTTTTTTTTGTAATTTATTTTTTATTAATAGTTTGTTTCTTCGTTTTGTTTTGTCCCTATTTAATCTTCACATTTCCTCGACGCATGTTTCTAGCGAGACGATTCTTTCGTCGAATTAATAATAAATATATCACGGATTTATAAGAAAACTCATTTTTCTCTTTTTTCCTCTCTTTTCTCTCTTTTTTTTTTTTTGTATGACAAGTGTTTGATTTACTGTAATTGCCATCGCTGGAGAACGAAAGAAAAAAAGGAAAATAAAAAAAGAAACCAGGTTATAAAAATATATGTGGAATAGTTCGTTGCATTATCGTTTCCCTTTTTCTTTTTTTTTTATGAAATATGAAACTTATTTAAATCGAAATAGGCGAAAAAAAAGATGAATAATGAAAACTAAATATTATTTATTATCAACGATTATGACCGAATATATCTTATCAAAGTAAAACCGAGGTGAAATAAAAAACGGGGGAATAAAAAAAAATAGAAAATAGAAGAAAAAACGAGGATGTGGGAGAGATGGGATAGGGGTGGGATGGGTTATGGAAGGATGGGGAAAGGAAAACGGAGAAATGAGATTAAGGGGAAAGGATCCGAGAGACAACAAAGCTTATTGCAATTCATTCTTCTCAACGTTAGTGATGCTGCAGGCTGTCGCCAACACCGACCAACGGCTCGAATAAAATGAAAAATGTACGATGCCTTTTCATTTGGCACCAAACAGGACACGACTCTTTTCCGATGTTACAATTTAATTAAGAGAACATATATAATATGCATACCTATGTTTCGAATTAAAAAAAATATAACGCATCAATTCGAGATGTAATGAAGTGTATTATCATCATCAAATATGTCGGCCAATTAAACGTATGAAATATTTATGAATTATAAATATCCTATTGACTATTTATCTCCCTTGAAATTATGTAATACAATTAACCGGTCTAAGCGGAGTAGTAAGTAAATAAGTAGTGACCAAAACGTCGCCATTGTTACCATTTAAGTTAGTTTAATACAATTGGCCTGGACAGCTGCCACGGTGAGTGTACCGTTCTTGCAAGATGTTCTTGAAACTTATCAAACGAATACGTACGTTACAAGTACTAACTAACATTCTAGTAGTTTATATATACAAAATGTTAACACTTCTTCATTTTTTTAATAATAAATCCGTAAGAGCTTTGCCAACATTTGCAAGAAAGAGCTTATCGTTCGGAAATTAATAGAATTGATAGAAAATTATTCCTAACGAATATCGAATCAAATTTTGGTTAAAAGGATCATTTATTTTTTTCCTCGCACTCTCCTCCTTACTTATTTTTAATTCGATCGAATAAAATTGGAAACTTCTACTACACTCTCGTACTAAATTTAAATCTTTTTTGAAAATCATCGAGGCAAAAGATCCATGTTAAAAAGGCGATAAGTCAGTAAGGTTTCTATGCACGAAAGCACGTCGGATATAAAGCGGGTACCATGGAGTGGGCTCTCAAGATCGTAGAAGATTACTGGAAACGGTATACAGTTCGGATTTTGTACGAGGCCATAGTCGAGGTAATCAACGTTGAATCTCATAAGATATAAGGTAATACGGGCACGCCCGTATCTGACGTTGCGATGCTCTCCGCGTGATTGTGTACAATTACAAGCCACGAAGGAAGATAGCAACGTCATGAGAACCCACTTTTCTACGTTGAAACGAGACAACGATCGCTTTCAATCCCTCATCGACTACATTTTTTTTCTATCCTTTTGTTTCAAATATCATTCAACCATCAAGGAATTTTCTTTTCTCCTTTGTTATTTTTTTTTCCTTTTTCTTTCGTGTTTTCTTTTTCTTCTCTTTTTTAGGTCACGAAAAATTTGACCTTCCAATTTCGACATTGCAACGATCACATTAACAACATTTCTCCGAATTATTACATTTGAAATTACTAGTTTCTACAAGGACGATTAACATTTAAAGCGTTTAAGAAAGTTTAGCCTGTAATCTCTGACGATAAAACGGCAGAACCCAATTACTTTAATTTCTATTATTCTCACAGGAAACTTCTTCTAAAATTTAGTAGGTTCCCGAGCCTTTTTAAATGAAATAACTAACTTTTGCACTGTTAAGAATATATATATATATATATATATAATATAGGTGTCAGAATTATCCTCGAAGCTACGTATCTGCTAGATGAATAGAATAAAAAATGCTAAGTGTAAGTAGAGTCTGTCTCGTTTCTATTTTTTGTTACTTTCTAACTGAGGAGATTTCTAAATAAGATGTCTGGAACTGTTCCAAGGAAAATCTTTGAGAATCATAGATAGCAAGAAAAAAGTATAATGGAAATTAAATATGCTTGACGGTGTAGAAGAAAAAATTCTGCACTCTCTCTCTCTCTCTCTCTCTCTCTCTCTCTCTCTCTCTCTCTCCTCTTCTCTCTCTCTCTCTCTCTCTCTCTCTCTCTCTCTTTCTCATGGGAGCATAGTTTCGTGTTCTCAACTTGGAATACCCCTGATAAAGTTAACATCTCGTTCAAACTTTACCGCTGCGAGATGTTCAAAGGAAGGCAAACGACAATGTTGACGATGGAGAAGGAGGTAGAAGCTCTGCTCTATTGGGAGGATCAAGAACAAAGGATTCTATTGTCTCTTACGTAATGCACAAATGATGACGATGGTTAGATAGTAAAAAGTGACCAGAAGAACATCGAACTCGAGATAAATCTGAAGGTATTCATGAAAAAGAAAAAAGAGATTTATACATCTTGAACGAAAGAAAAAAGAAAAGTCGATCGAGCACATTATCCAAGCCAGAAAATACGAAATTAATTTTTGGAATCAATTGTCTCTTATCAACACTTTTTGTTTTGTTTTTTTTTATTACGGAACGATTTTCATTCGTATCGTACCAGTACTCTCAGAAATCGTTTACTGTCGTTACTATGTTTTCTTTTTATATGACGAATGTGTAGGCGTATCGTTCGTTTGAATGAAAACGTCTGATAACACTTGAGAAATAAACATACTCGAATCATTACAATCGAATGGAATAATATTTTATTGCAAATATATCCCTAAAGAAACATTGTCCCCTCTCCCTTCACCACCCTATTCCTCATGAGCAACTTTTTATCAGCTCTTGTTGCTGCATATTGCAAAACATTTTCAACAACCTGCAAAAAACATTTTCTCCGTAAAGTAGCAATATGTACCGAGTAACATTTGGGTTTTGTTTCGATTTCAAAATTACATTATTTGTACAACATTTGCTATAAACGTGTTTCATATTTTTCTTTGAACTTTACCGTTTCAAATGGAAACAGGCAATAAGCTTTGACATTTATTACTGACGACGAAAAACTGATGAAAATATTTGATAACGAACAAAGACTTTGTCAAAATATATGGTACATCGACAAATAATTTCTCGATCGTTCTTTCAATCTGGACAGAAGGCTTCAGAAGACGATTATTTCTCGTCTGAGGAAAAGTTTGCACGTCTCTAATCTCAACAACAAATATATGCATAAGTTTCGATTATCTCTTCGATATCTCGAATATGTAAACGAATATTGAACTTACAACGTGTTATCGTATAAATTACAAAAGAGAATATAGAAAATATTTGACTAGAAAGATCGTGGGAAAATTTATAAAACTTTCCTCCAGCTTTAAGTTCATCGCATCGTTGTAATTAAAAAATCATTCTGTATATATGTTATAGAGAGAGAGAGAGAGAGAGAGAGAGAGTATTATATAAAATGCAAAATATATAAAAAATGTTCGATAGTAAAATACGCTATAGTTCATAAATTTCTTAAGAGTTACTTCACTTCAGCGACTTCACGATGGGCCTTCATTAATTCTTTGTCGGTAAAAAACCGTAGAGAATTTTAAAGTTTGTTTTTTCTTTTTCTTTTCGTTTTCTTATGAGAGAATTATTTTTTATATTTTCTTCTTGCGAATTATATTTTGTTTTCTTTTTTACATTATTTACGATAAAGAAGAACTTTTTAGTGTATATATATGTAAACAAATTCTATTATATTCTATTCTCTCTCTCTCTCTCTCTCTCTCTCTCTCTCTCTCTCTCTCTCTCCATTTTCCCTTAAAATACGATTTATCTCACCATATTTTCCAATATCAAATGTACGTACTGAAACTCTATAAGCTTCATTTTGTTCTTCTTTCGAATGATAAAAAGAATAAGCAAATCTCTTTTTAAACGAAAAACTATAAAAACCACATGCTGAAAATACGATAGAAATGTAAGTTTTATCTATTCTTTCAAATATACGATATTTTACCGCTTTTCATTTTAACCTATGAAACAAAGCATTTGTATTACATATAAAAAGTTTGCAGTTAATCAACACTCACAACGCGTACTTTATTATTAGTTCTCTCTTTCTCTCTCTCTCTCTTTCTTTACACCCAGTGGCGATTAATAAATAAAACGAATCAACTGCTTCATTACAAAGGACTGGACCGTCGCGAATTGCGGTTATCCCTGGCTGGCAATAAATATAAAAATTATAATAGAGTAAATAGAAAAGCAACACGAAAAAATGAATTCCTAAGATATTTTTCTGTCGATAAAATGCCTTGATGTTATTTCATAATGAAATCCAATATCGAACATTCCCGATATTGTCCGATCAATATCGAAACGTTTCACTATGTAGTTGAACGTCGAACGATGAGAAGGTGATCCTAACTAAAAATAAAAATACGTGGTTTGAAAGAAGAATCAAGGCTTTCAGAAAACTCTGCTAGCTTTCACGAAAACTCGTAAAAGCTTGGACGAGAAGAACGGTAAAGGCTAATGCATGGGAATTGGCGAGAAAGAAACCGGTACTGGTTCTTCTACTCGTGTTAACTCACGTGAATTCATGGGTTCCAAGAGTTCGAGCTAACGAGGATTCGTTAGGTGAATCATTGCTAATGTATGTATACATGTGTACGTACATGAAAGAGTGCACTTTCTTTACTAAAGACACGTGATGAGAAAATCCGAATAAGTAAAACGAATTCGTATGGAAGAGAAAAGTCATATTTCAAAAAGAATATGGGATAGGAACCTCTTGGGATAACCTGGGACAGCTCGAAGGGACCAAGAATAGCTATCTTAAGGGACATCAAGTGATACACCGATAAAGTGAAGGAACATGGGTATATAAGAGATCAAGAAATGACGGTGAATAAGAAGAAAATGGAAAGGAAGACATCGGTCTTATTTTGGTTCGCATCATTCACGTCAATAATAGTTACCTTGTTCGCCAGCTCGTACAACGGTGATCGCATGAATCGCCAAGAGTACGAGGGGGAGGGCGAGGGTGGTGTGCAGTAGATAGCGGCACATCTCCAAAACGAGAAGGGCCAGTCCCTACGTATTGTCCTTCATTCCCCCTTTAGCAAATAACGCCGAAACCAGATTAGGGCTGACCAGGGACACGGAAATTACGAGGAAGATCCGACTGTCCTCGACACACTGATACAGTATACACGTTATTCTATGTGTATTGAGTATGTGTGTGTGTGTATATATATATATGTATATATATATATAATGTGTGTGTGTATATATTTCTCTCTATCTCTCGGCACAAATATCACTTAACTAACATCTGGCACTGCACGTACATACACTGTCTTCGTGAGAAATCCCTTTAATTTTAATCCAAAATATTCGTCGCACAGTCGACCTCTTAAATCGACTAACTCGCTGTAATCATCAATGGCGGGATGCGAATTAGTTGGTCCCAGAGAAGTGAACATTCTGCTCGAGTTCATGCTTCTTCGTATTTCACGGCACTTCCACGGAAGACCGATGGAGACAGAAACGAATGAGCAGCGAATGGATGGTGGTACCATGTGCGGGAATGATCAACGACGAACTTTGCAACGATGAGGATGAAAGGGATGAACACCGTAGTAACCCGATCCTGTGTTGTGCAACAGACGCATACGAACTGGGTGTGTTTATTAAATGGACGCACGTTAGCTGGCTATAGCCTGTTAAACGTTGGCCCATTAGATCCAACGGTCTAAATATCGCTAACGATAATGTGACCTTTGAGAGTCATATTGGCCACGTGCCCCGTCACACCGATCACACCGCACACACACGAAGGATACGGTACACCGATAGGACCGCGAATGACGTTAACGTAAATATCCCAATAGCTCGTTGTTGGCTTTTCTATGTATCAGATAATAACGAAACCGCGAATCATCCCGCGAATTTGATTCGTTATCGTGCAATATTATCAATACATTATCAACGTTATTATCAACAACGAGCACCAACATACACCGATCATCTCGATGTCCATTCTCCACCTTAAAAACTTAAACTTCGTTAAATTCTCTGACCGTAGATAAACTCGTTAATCGGATAAAAGTTTGTACCAGGTCAAATTTTCAAAAGTAATTCATATCGCGAACTCGTGCTGCACGAAATTCGAGAAGTTGCAAACAGCCGACGAATAACACAGCTACATCACTGAAAATCCGAGCGACACTGTTGAAAGAGAGAGCGAGAGAAAGAGAGAGACAGACAGACAGACAGAGATAGAGACAGACAGAGAAGTAAGAGAGAGAGAGGGAGAGAGAGAGAGAGAGAGAGAGAGAGAGAGAGAGAGAGTGGAAAGTGCACTAATAAGACACTGTGAGCAAAGCTATGAGCAGATAGTCGCGCGCGCGCTCACACACATACAGATCAACACGCACACGCACACGCACGAAGTGTATCGCTGCCTGTCGCTTCTTCGTTAGCCTCTTCGATGCACGGCTCCCGCCTCTGAGCGGGAAAACAAACTAATCGAACCTCTTCGAGTTTATCCAAAAGCGTACCGCACTCGATGGTTCTTATCAGAAAAAAGAAAAAAAAGGAGAAAAAGAAGAAAAACCAAGTAGATAATTCGTTAATCTGAATTGTTAGAATCACTTTGTAATCTGAAGAACACTCGGTCCATGCGTATATCAACATGAATTATAGATATCGTATCACATCGAACAAACACCAACTAATCGACTTTCATACTATCGATGAAGTTTCCAAATATTGTTATACACTTTCCGATCATTCAAACTGCTCGTCCAGGTGTTAAACATGAACACCACATATTTGAAAAACGATCAAGAACGACACGAGTCTAACGAATTCGTTTATTGAAACTTTTCAAGTAATGTCCGTCCACTTTCCTAAATGGAGAACACTCGTCCATGCGTGAGGAAAAGAATTCTTAACGGCGAGTTGACCGTCATATTGAGAAATCTCGTTTTCTGAATAACACGTAGTACGAAAGAGAAATAAAAATAAAGAGAAGACAGGTAAAGGAGAAAAAGAAAAAGAAACAAGGGAAAAAGTTCAAGAAAAAGGCAATAAGACGAGCAGAGTGAGACGTAGTGCTTCGGCAAAGAAGCTCTTTGAAGAAGAGCAGCAGCGGTAGTGGCAGCGTCAGCGTCAGCAGCAACAGCAGCAGCAACAGCAGCAGCAGTAGTAGCAGCAGCAGCACGTACCCGAGCTGCGACGATGCGAGCCGTGCGAGCCCGAATGAACGGATCGCGCGACTCACTGTGCTGCCCGATAGCAACCTCGATTCAACCCGCCGCCCTACTCTCCTCTTTCTTCCACTCACTCTCGCCCTCTCTCTCTCTCTCTCTCTCTCTCTTTCGCTCTCGACAAACACACATATATACACTCTTTCTCTTTTTCTCTTTCCCTCTTTCTATCTCTCGCTTACTCACACAAACATGTACATGCACTCTCTCTTTCTCTCTTTTACTCTTTCCCTATCTATAGCTTTCTCTCTCTCTTTCTCTCTCTCTCTCTCTCTCTCTTTTACTCTCCTTCCCTCCCACACTCATTCGTCCAGTTGCGCCGAAGCGTCGCGCCGTCGCGCTATTCCTGTCCGACCGAAACTGCTGTTTACTACTTATCTCCTCTTTTTCGACCACATCTCGATCGCCACTCCGCTCCTACGACCACTAAACGCGTCGTCCTTGCAAATCGAAAAGGGGAAGAAATGATAGAGCCGTTATAGTTTTTTTATGATGTGTTAAATATTTTTATGATTTCACGGCGACATGATCGGCTTTAATACTAACTTTGATAACTGTAATCCAAAGTTGGAGTTGAATGCTTTTTTTCTTCTTCTTTTCTGCTTTTTTTTTCTTTTTTCTTTTTTCAGGATATACAGGATATCCCATTTAATTAGAATATAAAATTGGGATATTTTTATTGTCTTCCATGATGTAGAGAAACAATCGTTCGATATAAATTTACTTGCTTCGAAAGGGAAAATTTCAAAGATATTACTTTGACCGTATAATGTATTTACAGAATAATATTCGGTTTTATTTAAAAAAGATATATTTCGCGCAAAAAGCGTTTCCATATAATTTTATCTCTCTCTATCTTCGAACCGTGAATACTTTGTCCTGAAAGGTTCTTTTGTGTTGTCAAAAATAATAAAAATCATCAAAAATTTAATAAAACACTGTCTCTGTGAGAATACTCAAACTGGACTTTTTTATTCGCAATATATTCAACTCGACCTATTGCCTTTACCGTTTAACGATAAAAATAAAAATCCTTGAAAATAGAGAGTGTGAACGGTAGTTTATAAACCTTCCTTTCTTTTTTATCTCACTTATGTCAAAATAATATACAAGTTACAACTTTTTAATTTTCATGATCTGAATAGGCAGGATACATACTGTCACATGTACATACGTTGGATTAAACGAGTACAGATCGAGAGGATAAAATAGTCTGTATGCATCGAAGCTGATCCGTCTCCCGTTGGTGCACGAAACAAGGACGATCGTAATTAAAAAGTTTAGCTTGATTGGTCATCGCGCGGACTCGTGGCAGTTTGTTCTCGACAAACAGAGCTCACTGAAGTCAACTGCAACATCGGCGAGTTCGCTATCGAGCCTCGCGTACCGCAACCTTCCGGAAGTTGAAAGCACCACTTGTACGTGAAATCATTCGGTTTCCATCGGATGTGTTTGACCGATCGAATACCTCACGTTTGTGACGTTTGTTTGCTGGATCTCCTACTGCTAAATAAAAAAAAAAAAAAAAAAGAAGAAGAAGGAAAGAAAAAATGTATAGGATATTTTCTAACGAGTTCGTAGATTCACGTTTCTACGAATAAAAATAATATCTTCAGTTAAATACGCGCCGAGCGAGTGCAACAATTAATTATATCAACCAAGAAACGTATTTCATTTGAATATATCAAATGATCCATCTCTACTGAAACAAGCGTAAAAGGAAAAAGAAGAAAAAAAAAACAATATATGCTTATGCGCGTTACATAGAAAGAATTTCACGAAGGAACGCGTCAGTAGTCATTGTGATAGATTTCGTCGGTGTCAAAGCGGTACTTAATACTTGCTACGTGGAATGCACTGGTAAGTAGAAAATAACGATTCCCATCGGACGAGGGACATTAAGCAACGGCTAGTAGTGCTATCGCTTCGAGTCATGGAACACGGTAACTCTTCTCCCATTGGTCCAACCTACGGACCGACATCAACCACGTTCAATCTTTTCGCGTGTCTTCGCCACACCGGTCAGCAAAAAGAATGTCTTTGGAACGCGACGGTGCACAGTTACGAGTAGGAGAATACAGAACAAAAAAGAGAGAGAGAGGGAGAAAGAGAGAGAAAGAGAGAAAGAAAGAAAAAGAGAGTAAATAAAAAAGAGAAAGGGAGAAAGAGAAAGAGGATGAAAACTCGTATAATTCCGGATATACAGGGTACTCGTCTAATGCGTAAGAGCACAGACAAAGAAATAGAAGAAGAAAATGAAGAAAAAGAAGATCACTCGGTCTAAACGTTCCTCGCTTAACTTCGACCGTCATTAGACGCTTAAACGTTGACGTGGCAAAGTAGCTTTCAAAGCTATCGAACGTAAAACGTTCGATACGAAAGGTAAGAACGTTGAAATAAAGTATGAACGATGGATAAAAATGTGGTGTGAGGGGGAAGGAGAGTGGTAAAGAGGAGAGAAGAGAAGAGCTCGAGACGATAGAAGAAACTATGGAAATTTAATGAGCCACCGCGGGATGCTGCTTCAAATGCAGTGTCAATGAATACATTTACCGGGATTTTCACCAAAAATTTCCTATGCGCTTTGATTAAAACTGATATTGCAAGCGGCGTTCTCTTTCTTTCTTGTTCTTTCTATTTTTATCTCTTTCTCTATTTCAATATATATCTATATATATATATATCCTTTATATTTTCATGCCCGTCGTTGATTAATCGTACCGTTGCGTTCACGTTTCCTCTCGCAAAACGTACAGGAAATATATCTCAACGAAGATGGCGACTAGAACGTGATCTCTCTATCTCTCTCTCTCTCTTCCTCTCTATCTCTTTCTCTCTCTCTCTCTCTCTCTCTCTCTCTCTCTCTCTCTCTCTCTCTCTCTCTCTCTCTCTCTCTCTTTCGAAGTAATAATCGACTTCGATACACTTTCAAGCTCTGGGATCATCGTTATCCTTCCGGAAAGTGATCCAAATAAGATCGATAGTTCAACATAGAAGCAGACGTAGTCGGGAAAGTGATTTCTTCCCGAACGACAGCGTAACTCGAGCGAAACCGAGGTCTCCTTCTCAACTAAACTGCGAACTCCTCTGACCGAAGGCGCAAACAACAAACAGAGCGCATGATCGTTACGCATCGTCGATCCCTACTAGTAGAGAATCGATGAACCGAAGAGATCGGTTGCCAGCGTTATTCTCGAAAATCGACGACAACGCGAAAACAAATGATAAATTGTCACGTATAATTATAGACATTGATATAGCGATTGTTATTTAAATTATTTAATCTTTTTATAATCTGATATTCTTTCCCGTGTTTTAAAACAGAAGAAAAAAGGGAGAGAGAGAGGAAAAGCAAAAAAGAAAGTAAAAATTTTTTAACGCGTATAACTTATGGGATAATTATATTTTATTAATGATAAGTATAATAGTATATAATTAATAATGGATATAACTTATACTTAACTAACATTAACCATCGTATATATACATACATGCATACATACATACATATATATATATATACATATATATATATATATATATATATATATTAAAGTAAAAATTAATTTTCTGACGAAAGAATGAAATAATAATCCAAAAATACATATATATGTAAATATGTGTATGAACACACCTAACTTCAAAACTTATAAAAAATTAAGATCTTTTTCCCGATGAAATAGGGACGTTTCTTGTTATTGTTGTTGGTTGTTATTGATGTTTCGCGTATGCTCTGTATTCTTCGTACATATATATATACCGACGTCACGTTCTCGTCATTCATTATTGAAAATAAAATCTGTCCTGCTATCTATGACGAACGACAGAGATACAATATATGTACATATATATATATGTATATATGTACATGCATATATATATATATATATATATATACACACAGTGCATCGACAATTGGATTGCATCGGTTATTCTTTGTCATCGATTGAGAAAGCCGCTACCAAGCGACATACAACCACTGGAACAAATACGCGGAAGAAGATATATTTATTTTCAGCTATATGCATTCGCACGAAATAAATTAAAAACCATCATCCCATAGCGCGATATTTGCGAATACGTTGTCCGATTGAATACCCCTATCTCTGTAGAAATTAAAAAAACGAAGAAGAAAAAAATAATAAAAAAAAGACAAAATAGAAGAAAGAAAAAAATGGTTGTTGCGAGAGTAGTAATACGGGTTACCATTTCTTTTCCTCTTTCTCTCTCTCTCTCTCTCTCTCTCTCTCTCTCTCTCTCTCTCTCTCTGTCTATGCACTCTACGATAGCCACACTCTCGAACGCATATTGAAACTGCAAATACGCTGATAACGGTAATTAACGTCGCAATATCGATTCGGTTTATTGTCATTACAATCGAGACGTCATATGGTTGTTAAACCCTTTTGATCCTTTCTGCATTATGCTTGTTCTCGAATACCATCATAATGATTAATATCGTATCGCTTCGATATCGTTGCCTCTGAAAAAGAAATATTAAAAAAAAAAAATACAAGAAACAAAAAAAACGAAAAATAAGAAATCAAATCATTCCTTCTATCCTCGATTCGACATAATTAATAATTAACAGTTCGTGACCATTTATACGAATAGAAAATGTATTAACTTGTTAAGCCCCTGTAATTTATGCAACCTCTCATAGCACGCATGTGTAAATACGTTGCCTATCATTAGGGGCACAAAAAATATTTTTACCTACATATAAATGACAATCGTAATCACAATTATACGTTTAATTATGGAGTGTTGCATATGTCCAGGCACGCTTTCTCTAAATTTGCATATATAATTACAGACCAGAAAGAGATTCTAAAATTGAAATTTATTTCATCCTCGGAGTTACGTATCCATATTCTCTCTCACATACACACGTACAAATATATTGACTCAGTCAACTAATTTGATGTCTCCGAATGCACTGCCGTCATCTGCAGCCATGGAATTCACCTATTCGCTCTTGACTCGTAGTCGCTTCCACATCTTCGTTTGCCTCCAAACTCTCCAACAGCTATTATCTAATTCCTACACTATTCTCCTCGAGTATCTGATATTCTCTCTCGTTTAAGAAACTTTGTATAGATCCCACTACAAGAAAATGAATGCTTCGAATATTATCAACGTGATCGATCTAAAGTAATAATATATAACAACTGCTTCGACAGTAATTGTTCATTCTATCAAAATGAAAAAAAAAGAAAAAAATAATAAAGCGATACAATGAAAAAGGGATTAGATCGTTTCCATCCAATATTTCAACGATGATCAGAATTATTGATTAATAAAAATAATTTTTAATTACGACAATGAAGTATCGATAATTCGATTTTCATTCATGTAAAATGAAACAAGACTCATGAAGCTTATTCACTTATCGATGACATTGCGATAAATGTCCGCGAACACGATACGGTTGCCTTAACGGCATTGTAAACTCAACATAAAATGTTCACGATAAAATTGGACGGCTGATAACAACCGGATGGATGGTTACCGTCGGTATTATGAAACACGAACGTGCAACGCTGAGAATTAATGCGATAAAATAGAAACGTTACGACGCTAACGTCCAAAATGTTCTACGTTATCTCTGAACATCTGCAATCTGGATCCACCTATACGAACACTCCCACATACACACACACACACACACACACACATACATACACAAATATGCGTAAATAGAGATATGCATAGATAGAACCAACAACTACCAACCTTCACTTCCAATTTTCTTTCCCTGTACACGACAGCTTCATAATTCATACGAGAGTGGACATTTTTTCGTTTATACGAACGACGTTGAATCTCGACGTTTCTGACAAACAGAGAAATCGAACAGGAGAAGGAACACGAATGGCTCTAGAGTTTACAGTCCAACGATCTCTCTCTTTTTATATTTCTCTCCTCTCTCTCTCTCTCTCTCTCTCTCTCTCTCTCTCTCTTTCTCTTCATTGGTGGTACTTTTTATGCACCTATCTCTATCTCCATCTCTTTTCCTTTCTTCCTTCTCTCTCTCTCTCTCTCTCTCTCTCTCTCTCTCTCTCTCTCTCTCTCTCTCTCTCTTTCTCTGTCTTTCTCTCTCCACATGAACGATCGAGTAATCTACTCCTGTAAGTTCGAACGCGGCACTGATAAAAGTCCTATCGGTGACGCTAAGCGATAGCTACTTTAAGGAGAGTAGCTCGATAGCAGCGAAACCTTTTCGAAATGACTGCGGAAAATCGAACGAAAGAATTCTCATCGTTGTTTTCTAAGATCGAAAAAAATGTTTTTTCTTATCATTTCTTTTTCCTTTTACATAAATATACTTTTAACAATAATTTTCTTTTATCAAAGATACATCGTTGTTTATCATTCAATCATGCTAAAAGCAATGTACTTATGAGTTTAGTTCGGCACGTTAAGCAAATGAATGAAAATCCTTGTAAAGCGAATATGATGGCAATTAATTTGATAATGAAAAGACCAATGTAACACGACACACTCGATACCGACGGGCTCAGTTTTCCTTTCACGAACCATCCGTCCAATATCGATCGACTTTACTACAAAATACGAAGCACCGAACATCGTAAAGATCTAATAAAATATGACAGTTATTAAATGACATAAAATTTCGTCTGTATCACAAATAAAACCGAAATTTCATCGACAAATTCTCAAGCTATGTCGTTTCTTACGATCATGCGAAAAGATTGAATTCTTTTTCTTATTTTCCGTTTTTCGCAAACGTCGAACGTCGAAAAATAAAAGAAAATAAGAATATAAAAAAGAAAGAAAAAGTGAAAAAATTTTTGTAAATTTTCTAATCTGCTGTTTCTTTTCTTTTCCTTTTTTCTCAAAAATGAACTGTTTAATATAAAATTTATAAAAATGAATTGTTTAATAATGAAATGTTTAATATTCATTAACTTACTATAATCGTGTCTTAAAAAAAAAGAAAGAAAAGAAAAAATAAACGGAAAAAGAAAATCATTGTAAATATGATAAAATATAATTTAGAATAATATATCCGTACTAAACCTTATATCTAACATATATTAGAAAAGGTAATAAATTACGCCAGTGGCTAACTATTCTCTACACTACATTATACCATAACTTATACTTAGTAAACATTAACTCCTGGATATAAAGTAACTATTAATTTTGTAGCGAAAATATAAAATATGAATGAAAAGAGTACAGATATATGAGTGCATTACATCCAAGTGTTATTATAATGCATAATGCACAACATTGTAAAGGTTTAACGAGCACGGTGAAAAAACGAAGGGAGAAAGGAAAAAGGAAAAAGAAAAAGGAGAAAAGATATATGGAGAAAGAAAAAACAGAAAAACAAGAAATATTTAAAAAGCAAATATGAAGTTTCGTGTGAAACCAAAAATGATAATTGAAATATTTAAAGGAGACCGAAGAAAATTGTCGAAAAGTTAACGTCCCTTCACTTTCATCGCATCTTCTATATTTGTTATCTCGTTTCGAAACGCTTATACCTCGTACTGTAAAATGCAAAAGGAGAAAGGATAAATGAAGATTAAGGAGGAAGAAGAGTTTTGTTGTGCCACGTGCACGGCAAAACGTCGTTGATGCTCAAGTGTAGTATTTATATGCAGAAAAGAGATATTTGTATCCGGACACCGGATGCAATTTGGAGATGTTAAATTCAGTAACAGGGACTTCCTGCAGCTTCACGCACTAATATTCTAACCGATATGCGACACACTACGTACATATAAATATACACATGCAAATATTCATAAAACGGGCATACTTATAGATTAATATATACATAGTATAGGTGTATATATATAATGTGTGTGTGTGTATATATATATATGTGTGTATATTTGTGAATGTACAAAAGTTGACAATAAAGTAACTTTTATTTTTGTTAAGCGTTAACCTCGTCCATAGTACATCCGAAAAAATTCCAATAATTTTTGTTTACTTCCAAAAAAAAGAAAAAAAAACAAAAGGAAAAAGAATAAAAGTGAACTACCGATCCAAAAAGCAACATATATATTTTTTTCAATTTTCTTCCTTTCCATTTTCCATTAAATTAATTAGAGGAAATCCGAAACTTCTCGTTTCAAATAAATAAAACAAAAGAAAGATCAAAGTTTCCTCTTCGCAAAATAATGAACGAACAATCTATCGAGGATTATTTAAAAATTTATAACAGGAGGATCTATCTTCTTTTTTGTTTTTATTTTGATTGTTATTCTTTTTTTTTTCTTTTTTCTTTTACAGAATGGAAAATATTCGTTTATTCAATTAAATGGGAATTCTGATGAACGAGTCTTTAGTCTTGCAACAAAATAGAACAGAATTATATTCGAGATATAATAATATATATTTATTCGTTGTTTGTTCGCTTGATTGCGTGTTTATTCCATTCCAAAATAACGACACGGAATAAATGAGGAAGGATTTAATTGGAAGATAATTTTATAATTAGATGCACAAAACATATAACCAAAACGTTTCCACCAACGATTAATGTTATCTAGGAACTTTACTATTTTGAAAGTAATTTATTAAAACAATTAAATATTGAAAGAAAGATAGAGATAGAAAGAAACAAACAAACAAACAAACAAACAAAGAGAGAAAGAGACACGGACAGAGATAGAGAGAAAGGGAAGAAGAGAAAGATAGAAATACCAATCGAAAGGTAAATCGAACGCGTTTCTCGGAGTTAAAATAAAGAAATAAAGTAAAAGTACCGAATATCATACAGATGATACTACTATACAGATATACTAACATACGATATATACTCTTAGATATCATGCGAGCACTCTCGTTGTATCGTGATCCTATATTCTAAAGTAACGACCAGCTCGTCTACTGAATAACCATAAGGTACTACGCGTAGAGAGCTAAAAACAGGTCAAAATCGCGATCGAGTTCTTACTTGCACATATATATATATATATATATATATATATATATATATATGTATACATACGTACATGAACATGTATGAATAACCGTGGAATATTAATACATACTAGCAAGGACGAGAAAGAAGGGGAGATAGGAACCTCTCTTAAATTCCAAAATTAGACACGTCGAGTTTAAAATGATCTCTTGCAAGAACTCGTCGCCACGCACTTCCGTTCCATTTTCTTTCGACGTCCAATATTAATGGAAAGACAGATAAGATGTAGAACGTGTAAAACGTATAGAACGTGTAGACCAAACGTGACGTCAAACTTGATGCCAAACGAATGACTTCCCACCTTCTCTCCTCCCCTTCTATCCCTTCCTTTCTCGACATTACGATATATTAGATAGTAGTATATCGTTACTAAAGTATCTAAGTATCTCTGGTAACTGTATTATCATCTGGATTATCTATAGATAATTTTCACAATTTTCGTTCAAACGTATCGTTCGTCGCAAATTTAAAAATAGATGATATCGTTAGAGTCATTGGTATTTTTTCACAGATATACATACGTACTTTCGTACACGTGTGCTTATAACATATACGTTGAATTCGCGAAGATTGATCGGACACGCGATCGAGAAAATATGCCTTACGACAATGAAATAATGTAAACATCCGTAGCAGTATGCCCCACTCGTTAATGCGTTCTATTTTCTCGATTGTTAATCACCGGAAAGAGATATTATATCTTCTGCTCGTAACTCAAAAGAAACTCTCAACGTTCTTCTTCTCCTCCTTTGAAAAAGAAATTACGAGTTAGAAGAATGAAAAAAAATCGTCGGTCGTCGTATCGGGGAACGATAAGAGAGAGGAGGGGAAGGGTAGAGGGAAAAATAAACATAAAAAAAAAAGAAAAAAAAATACAAAAAAAGGGAACAAGAGGGCAAGGACACGCACAAGCTGCGACGCGACACTACACAGAGGCTACGATAGAAATAATTTATTGCGATCGGCGAGAAAAGGAAAGAAAAAAGTGTGTAACACTAGAGGGTGGTATAACGTAAATACACTTCGAGCGGGTTCACGTGGGAATTTAACACTGGTGTCGCATGCGATCTCATTCCTGGTGTCCTATGGCGAGTATAAAAAGGGCGGAAACCGCGACAGGATTTTGCACAGGACTCAGTGATACCGCGTGATTAATTAAGTGCACGACGATAAGTTGAGTCCGAGAGAGAGAGAAAGAGGGGGTGGAGGGAGAGAGAGAGAGAGAGAGAGAGAAGGGAGTAGTTTAGGTGGTGGTTGTGGTGATGGGGGTTGAATCGAGAAGGGGACAAGAGAAGAGTCCCACGCTGGTGGAGTACTTCATCGCAATGATAGAATGGACCTGCCGCTTCCAGACACCTGTAATTCAAGATGGTGAACGAGAACAAGCCGAGCCATTCAATCACCTATCCTTCTCTCTCCCTCTCCCTCTCCCTCTCTCTCTCTCTCTCTGTCTCTGTCTCTATCTCTGTTCTGTCTCTGTCTCTTTGTCTATCTCTATCTCTCTACCTCTCTCTCTCTATCTCTCTATCTCTATCTCTCGATCGTTCGATAGTCGATGCACACCGACGAATTTCCAATCGACATTTAATTTTCCCCCGAGACAACGACCAGAACTACCTTTAAATTCCGTAGAAAAGCAGTTTGCGTTCAACTGATTCACTCGCACACGTCTCTCCTTATGTTGGTGTTAAAAGTAGAGAGAGAGAGAGAGAGAGAGAGAGAGAGGGAAAGAGAGAGATGGCAGACAATGTAATCCAATACCTTGGGCAATTCGTCAACGTAGAAAAATAGCACGACCGAGCCTCGCTAATAATTCTTAACGTTCCTTTTCTTACAATATTTCTACACGTTCTATACTTTCACGTTCTTTTCCTTCTTTATTACGCAATTTATTCAACGCCTTTTATGCATAATCTCGCCCGTCTAACAATGACGCATAATCCGTAACGAATGATTGCTTCGAAATAGTATCGCTAGGAAGGTTGTTCGTACAACGACGTAACGTTCTCGAGAATTAACGATTTCATTTTAGCAGTCTGCTAAACGCTCTTCCGACGTGATCGAGTAAAATCAACTGTAACTCTTAGCTTCGACGGGAAAAAGTACGGTACATTAAGTTGAAAAACGTGACTCTCTCGTTTCACGAAGTAATTGTAGATAGAAATTATCTTACGTATATGTTAAATATCCTAACTATCCTACATTATCTAACAATTACGAACAATTACAAAGTGTACGATAAGCATATATTATAACGTTGAACGTAATAGATACACATGCGTATATACATGTAAATAGATATATCACATTATGAATTAACTAACTCCGAATAATCGTATCCGATGATCTGCTTGACAAAGTCGAATAATAAGAATGAAGGTAATGGGAAAAGTGAGAAGACGGAAGAACTCCAAAAGGTAAAAGGTGAGAGAACATGGATGTACGTTTCTAATGCTATGTCCTACTATCTGAGTTGAGTTACCCCTCCCCTTCTCTCTCTCTCTCTCTCTCTCTCTCTCTCTCTCTCTCTCTCTCTCTCAATCTTTCTCTTTTTCTCTCTCAGTATCTAGCACAAACCCGTAAGAATGAAGTGCCACTGGGTGGGACCGGAAACGAATGCAGAATCCGCAAACTGCGCGCTGCCCTAGAATGATGAATGAAACGTAACTCCGGGCAACCGTTAGGGGGTGGTTAGAGGGTGGAGGATGGATTGTGAGAGCAGGACGAAGAGACTGAAGGGGTTGGAAGGGGAATGGCTCTGCTATACCACTGCGAATAGTTCACCGTGTCTGTCCACCATCGTGAAACGAGGTATGCAATTTTCTGTCGCTTTTCAAGCCGGCATACCGGAAGGGACCGCATAAAACGCCGGAACTGTTTGCCACGTTTGCACCTATCTTTGAGTACCTAACACAAACGCACACAGTAACACAACGCAAACGCTTCGAGATAATGAACAAATCTGTCACTCAACCCGGCCCATCGGAATGATCTTTATTTTTTTTTCTTCTTCTTCTTCTTCTTCTTCTATTTCTCCCTCTTTTCGCTCCTATCCATTTCCGCAAAACGTCCGATTCGTTCGGTAAATAAAAAAAATCCTTTTAGCCATCTATCGATCTGTTATATAATATTATTGTATTTTGTATTATTAGAGCATTTCAGCTCGTCACGCCTTATATACAGGCAACTCTCAATACTTCGTTGATAATTACGATCAGGAGTATTAACTGTCGGTAAAAGAATTTTTTTAAGCTCCTTATGGTATGCAACATATTTGAGCATCTTTGTGCGAAGGAATTGCATATTTACAGGAACTTGAAAATTGAAATTTCTTTCTAATGATACATAATATTTTCTAATTTGAATTATCAACGTAATATGTTATAATTCCTATATTCTATCAGGAATAATTGAAAAATCGTGATCTCAAAGTTATTAACAAGATGAAATAATTACGTTATATTTAAAAACGATTCAATGATAAACTTGTAGAAAATGGTGTTCAAAAATATCTATTTCCATGTAGCATTATTGATTATACACGTCACGAACAAAAGAGAGACATAAAGAAAGAAAGAGAGAAAGGGAGAGTAAATAAAGACTGAATAACACACTTAATTTTCCAAAAACTATCACTAGAGAAATAAATTTATACGATCTACCAATAACAAATATTTTTAAAGCAATGGAAAGTTGTATTTGTTTTTATCCTTTCAGTTTCTATGATAGCTTTCAAAGCTGACTTAGATGTATTTCTTTGTATGTTATATTAGAATATCGAAGACGGTACGCAGCTGTCACAATACAAATATTGACGATAAGAAGATACATATGCGAGAATGATAAAATCATAATTTAGTATTCCAAGCCGTTCTCATTCTCGTATTTCGTTACACGAAAAAGCTAAAATATCCTCTGGAAATATTAAAGAAAAGAAAAAAGAAATGAAAAAGAAAAGAAAAAGAGCAAAAGGAGAGAGAGAGAGAGAGAGAGAGAATTGACTGAGAAGAAAGGAGAGAAAATATATCAATGTCTTTATGGATTACTATAAGAGAGAACTATTTTCGAAAGTAAACAATGATATGACGTATAACAAACTAAATACAAGATCTACAAATGGAAATAATGATGTCATATGAACTGTAATGTAAAAGAGAGAGAGAGAGAGAGAGAGAGAGAGAGAGAGAGAGAGAGAGAGAGAGAGAGAGAGAGAGAGGAGAGAAATAAAGTTAAAACTAACGTTGATAACAAATTTTGCGAATGATTTTATGAAATCCGTGGCGTCGTTGATTATTCGTCATGTAAGAATAAAACCATGTAATATCTTCGATAAACGCAAAAGAAAATAATGTTTTTCGGCGTAATACCGTATTTACATAAAATGAGGCACGAGAACGCAAACGTAAATACGAGAGAAGTACGATTATAATATATATAGAAAGAAATGAACGGGACAATAAACGATGAGCGCGAACAAGTGTTTTTATGTACTATAATCTCCCTTCATCCTTAATACCGAGCACCGTTCATAACCCCTTTCTTCCACCCTACCGCTCCACCGGTATCCCACAACCACGCCAACCATGTTTAACAAACGCGCTACACATAGTATTACAAACTGACGCTTTCGCGAAAAGTTTCAAAGATGTTACCTTTGTCGTGTTCTCTCTCTCTCTCTCTCTCTCTCTCTCTCTCTCTGTGTTTGTGTGTGTAGATAGGTATTACACACACGCACATAGCATGTACACATAAACACAAAATGAAATTCATACTGTCTTCCCGGACGAATATCCGCATTTTCATTTTCCGCATAATTACATCTCGACTGTGTCAACACGTTCGGTTAGCACTATACGATGATTTTTCGCTTAAACGACGATTTTCAGAGCCATCGAAATTTAGATCGCAGATCAAAGAGGAAAAGATAAGTAAAGAAAAATAGAATTGTACTCTTATAAGTGTCTATCTTCGACGCGCGTTTGTATCTTCGTATCTTCGTTAATTATTTCTTTTATTTATTATGTCTTATTTTTAATATTCTGTAGTGAATTTAAAAAAATAGATTACAAAGTATATAAATTTTTGCTGAATAAAAATAAACGTAATGTTCAGAAAGACTGATATTATTGGGATACAATTTGATTTTATGAGTATAAATAATCGAATGATTTTTCAAGGGAATGTACAATTTATCGACTGTCGATTAATGTAAGTAATGCATATTTAAAAAAGTATTTACTTAATTTAGATGTTACCGACAGAACAATGAAATATTCCACGATGAGTCAAATATTACTCTTTGAATAACTCGCAAAGCTAACCTTCATCAGATAATGTAGAATACTGTAATTATCGACCTTCTTAGTTTAACATTTTCTATACATACATATAATAAACAATATAACAAAATAAAAACGATATAATCAATAATGAAATTAATAAGAATATAATTACGGGAACATTAGAATATAATTTATTAATTGTTTATAATATTTTATTGAGCACACAATATTATAAATAATATAATAAATGTTAACAATAATATGGATTATGCGATTTCTATTAATAAATAATTTTTAAATAAATCATATTTATGCTATACACGTAAACATGTGAATTACGTTATAAACTTTAAACATTAACTAACAATGATGACAAATAAACAACAGTTGAATATAATTCCACAAAGCTCGCTATTTATGCCCCCAACAAATAAATTATTCCGACTAGGAAAACTATATACAAATATGCTATCGAGGTTAATAAACAGATTTGATTATAGATTAAGATAACGTAGTCCTCGAATTATTCAACCATCGAACAGCAAGTATGATCATACGATTATCTGCAAGATCAAGTTTTTCTAACTTTCTCAAGTTCATGAAAGCACTCTGAAATTATAACGATACGATTTCCATGCAAATTTAGTCTCTTCAAATTTTTAAGATTCGCGACAATATCCGACGTGATATTGATTAGATTATTATATGATATAGACAAATCTGTGAGAAAAGACAAATGAGTCAAGAAAGATACGAAAAAAAAGAGAATTTTGATCTAAAGAAAAACATTGTAAAGATTTCAATTTGTTAAAACTCTGTCCACTAATAAAATTTATGTTGTTCGATGATATATACAAATCAACGAGATTTTTATATCGATTGAGATTAGAAATCAATGATTCAATATTTCTACATTTACGAATAGACAATACTTTAAGATTAGGATTTTCATAGTAAAAATTATATTGTATATTATTCTCATTAAGAAATAAAGCGGACATATTTTGTGATAAAAACGACCATAAAATACTATTGTTATTTCTTTCAAGATATAAAACCTGTGTTGTCGCAGGTATAATAGATTGCTGGTAGAGAATGTCCAATTTTATTATCCAACAAGTAAAGGTGCGTCAAATGAGGAAATAAAAATTTCAAATATGAACGGTAAATATATTAAATTATTTTTGCTAATATCCTACTAATATTTTTCTTTTGACATAGTATCATCCAAATTTAAATTTGTTAACGAAGAATGATTAACAGATTTTAGAAAGCTACTCAATGTATTCGATCGATTATACCGTCGAAAATTGAGACAGAACAAATTTGAAACAGCTTTGAAAGCATCCGGAAAGATATCAACGATATCGTCGTCCTCTAGGTTGATAGATCAAACGTTTACGCTTTCACAACAAACTTGTCTCTCACAACTTGTAATCCTATGTTAGCAAGTTTTACAATTTCATGTTTTGGATCGTCACACTTGTCCATCTGTTCTTCAAAGTTGAGTCTGAGATCTTCGAATTTCTTCGGCCTAAACGATATCATCGTAGCAAATATACCGTAAATGATTCCCATACTAATAACAGCCACACGGATAATAAACATATTTTAATTTCATATTATAAATACAATCTATGAATGAAAAGAAATTTCTAATTAGTCATATTAGTGCTTTTTTATCGGAACAAAATCGTGTTTAAATATAATGAAAAGAAATGTAATAACGTTATTAAAAACTAATTGAAGACGTAATTCGTATGAACGATGCCTTATCTTTTTATTTATTTCATTTCGTAATACAATCGGACTATACTCTATACTCAAAACACATAAATAGGTATACAAATGAACTCCGGGAAATAAAATTAATTAATATTTTAATAATCTATGAATTCTTATTAGATAATTTAGTATTCTCTGATCGTGGAATCAAGTATATGGTCACATTTTTCGATAAATTTCGCAATACTTCAGCGTTCATATGAATTAAATTATTGTTTATTAAGTCTACTTTTATTATTGGTAAAAATTCGTTTAGCATGATCTTGACAAATCGGAATTAACGAAGCAACAACAGATTTGGACACGTCTGGAAAAATACTTATACAAACGAGAACTACGTAACACATTAATAGAAACCAATAGAAAAACGTAATGCAACAAAAATGATCTCTTGATCGTCCTTCAATTATTTATATACATTTTTGTAGGTACTTCCTAAATCTCCAAACAGTATAACGTATACATAAACATACATATATAAATATATCTGTAATAAAATGTTATATCATAGATGTACGTTATATCGTACGACTACTTTGTGTTTTGTTGCATGTCAGTTGTGGCAACTGGTGGAGAAATTATAAAACTGTTATCTATATTAATAACGCTATTTTTTTTCTCCTTATGGAGACCCTCGTTATATATATTTAACAACAAACGGAGCAATTGCATCTGCGAGCAGTACGGTTACGTTTTAAATATTATTTCTAACGTACATAGTTCTCCTAGTTTCTTCTTGGAAAACTGAAAGAGATTATATCTATATTAGTAAAATAGAAAATTAATTCGATTAAATTATTTTATATATTTTTATCTGGTCTATGTATCTATATGCTGAAGAA
Organism: Vespula vulgaris; assembly: GCF_905475345.1. NCBI lineage: Eukaryota > Metazoa > Arthropoda > Insecta > Hymenoptera > Vespidae > Vespula > Vespula vulgaris. Next base: position 8,685,234 of record NC_066588.1, read on the forward strand.
TAATTACTAATGTATAATGTATGTAGATATTTAAATACAATTAAAAAAAATATATTATTGAAATACAATTCATCATACATCCATTCGTCCAATAGTACTTGCGTTTCATCATTTTCGATTAGATTTCAATGGACGACAAGTAATACCGATCTAGATTTCACCAAACGAAGATTGTTGAATGTACACAGATCTTTCGGCTAACTTATATAAATTCTAAAAAGCATTAACCAATATCATTTTTTGGAAAAATTCGTATATTCGATCACAAAATATGCGTACAAAAAAGTTCTCTCGTGTGTATCACACAAGTTCTGCACACATACATACAAACACATGGAATAGATTGATTAAATTTGTGAATATTATTGATTTATGTAAATTGTATCTAATAATATATCCAATTTAATGAAAAAATTCGTGCTTTCAATGTTAAAGTAAGCAAACAAATACTTTCTCAGTTGCTTGCACACGCATGTACTGTATACGTACATAATAATATTGAGCTCGACGACGATAAACGTTCGTAAAAATGTCACACAGACGTTGATACAACATTGAAATAAATTAATTCCGATCTTACGTTTCATTAATTGTTTCATAGAAATGTACTGTTGATCAAACGTTACACAGATGTTTCTACAACGTTAAAATAAACTGCTTTCAAATGGAAACTTCAATCGTGATAAATTCTAATAATCGTTGTCATTTTAATCTTAATCGTGCATAAAGCAATAAAGAAATCGAGTGTTTGTATGGCTAAAATAAAAACCAAAAAATCATGAAGAGTGTTCGTTCGTTCGCGTTTCACGATTTGAACAAGAAGCGAACTTGCACCGAACGGAGAAACTAAAAAAAGCTATTGTGTTATCATGTACTTGATAGCTAATATATCGATGAAATGTTGACAATTTATATAGGTGTTTAAACATACTTTCAAAACAATCAATTCTATTTCATTTTTTTCCTAATCATATTACGAATAATTTGAATCCTTTCACATTACTTTTATTGAATCATCAAATTAATAATTAAATTAATATTTATATGATTAATCATGAGAATACAAATTATTCGTAGTAAATAATATTTCATGAAGCATACAATATTATAAATGTTCACAAAAATATATACATTATGTGATTTCTAGTAATTAATAATTTTCAAAATAGCAAATCGCATTTATATTGTACACGTAAAATTATTAATCGATGACACATGAACAACAACAGTTGAGGGTAATTTCTCTAAACTCTTTATTTCAATCTGTATAAAACTATTGTTCTGCACAAATAAGTGATTTAGATTTGAGTAACCATATATTGACATACTGTCGATGCTAGTAAAGAAATTCGATTTTAAATTAAGATAGCGCAGTTCTGTCAAGCTATTCATCCATGTAACAGGAAGAGTAGTCAAGTTATTTTCCGCCAGATCAAGTTTTTCTAATTTTTTCAAGGTCATGAAAGCACTCTTCGAAATTATAGTGATATGATTTCCACACAAATTTAGTCTCTTCAAATTTGTAATATTCGAGAAAATATTCGACGTGATATTGGTTAGATTATTATATGATATAGACAAATCTGTGAGAGAAGACAAATGAATCAAGAAAGATAAGGAAGAAAGAGAATTTTGATCTAAAGAAAAACGTTGTAAAGATTTCAATTTACTAAAATCCCATTCACTAATAAAATCTATGTTGTTTGATGATATATCCAAATCAACGAGATTTTTATATCGATCGAGATTAGAAATCAATGATTTAATATTTCTACATTTACGAATAGACAATACTTTAAGATTAGGATTTTCATAGTAAGAATTATATTGTATATAATTTTCATTAAGAAATAAGGCGGATATATTTCTTGGTAAAGACGACCATTGAATACTATTGCTATTTCTTTCAAGATATAAAACCTGTGTTGTCGCAGGTACAGTAAGTTGCCAATATAAGTCCAATTTATTATCCGACAAGTAAAGATGCGTCAAATGAGGAAATAAAGATACGACATAATTTGGTAAAGATATTAAATTATTTTTGCTAATATCCAAATGCGTAACATAAGAAAGGGCACTTTTAGATGGTGTATTCCTATTATCTCCGTGTGAATAGTCTTTCTGTGATTTGTCGGAGACGAGAGACGAAGATATAGTTTCAGCCAAATTTAATTTTGTTAACGAAGAATGGTTAAAAGATTTTATAAAGTTATTCAATATATTCGATCGATTATTCCGTCGAAAATTGAGACAGGATAAATTTGGAACACCTTTGAAGGCATCCGGTGAGATATCAACGATATCGTTGTTCTCGAGATTGATAGATCGCACATTAACGCTTTCGACGAAGTTGTCTCTCACTACTCGTAACCCCATGTTAGCAAGTTTTACAATTTCATGTTTCGGATTGTCGCACTTGTCCATCGGTTCTTCAAAATTGAAACTGAGATCTTCTTCGAATTTTTCCGACCGAAACGATATCGTCGTAGCAAACATACCCTGAATGAATCCCATGCTAATAACAACCACATGGATAATAAACGTACTTGAATGCCACATTATGAATACAATCTGTGAATGAAAAATAATTTCTAATTAATCATATTAGCGCTTTTTTATCGGAACGGAATCGTGTTTAAATACAATGAAAAAAGAAACTAATAACATTCAAAAGTTATTAAAAACTAATTGAAAAGATAATTCGTATCAATGGTACATTATCTTTTTATTCGTCTCAGATTAATACAATCAGACTATGTTTATTTTTATTATATTTATCAGATTATACTATATTTAAGAGTTGTAAATAAATATACATATGAACTCGGAAAAATAAAATTAGTTAATATTTTAGTAATCTATAAATTTTTATTAGATAATTCATTGTTCTCTGATGGCGGCATTAAGTATATGGTTGCATTTTCTGGTAAATTTCGCAATACTTCAGCTTTTACATGAATGAGGTTATTGTTTATCAAGTCTATTCTTATTACTGGCAAAGATGCGCTTAGCGACAAAGATTCCAAAGATAAAAATTTGTTATTAGACAAATTGAGATAATGTAGATTTCTTAAATTGTTATCCCACTCGGTTGGAAATTTAGCTAAATTATTATTGTCTAAATATAATTCCTCTAATGATTCCAATTTAGAAAATGTACTTTCATGAATATTTTCAATTGCATTATGATCTAGGTACAATTTTTTTAAAGCATGCGCGTTGAATATTTCTTCAGGATCTATTTCCTGGATTTCATTATGAGCTATCGATAAAACGGATAATCTTGGCAACCAAATTACACTATAAATTGAAGATAATTTGTTATTATTTAAATACAAGTTCTCTAATGAATTTAAATTATAAAAGAGTTCTGCTGAAATATCCTTTAATTCGTTATTCGAAAGGTCCAAAGTAATTAATTCAGGTATATTTATAAATACGTATCGACTTAAACTGTTTATTTTGTTATTGGATATAGAAAAATATTTCAACCTTGGCATTTCACTTATACATACATATCCTCTAGAACAAAATTCATTGATAGCCACTAAGTTATTATTATCTAATCTTAATTCAATTAAATTTGTAAAAAAACGCAGATCGACATTGATAAAATAATTAAAACTTAAATTAAGATGCGCTATGTTTCGGTTGAATAAGAAAGACTTATCATAGAAAACATGAAATTCATGAAGATTATTATAAGATAAATCTAAATATTTTAATTTAGGAAATGCAGATTTTTTATTAATTTGATTATACGAGTCCTGATAATTTGTTGGCCAATTGATCGACGATATTTTATTACCGCTTAAATCTAAATAACGAAGTTCGGGATATTCTCCGATAATTTCCAAATTTCTCTCATAATATTCCCATCCCGACTGATGTGCCAGTATCAATGTTTTTAAATTATCATGACCGTTAAAGGAAAATAAAGAAGAAATGGAGTTCTTTCCTATATTTAGATATTGCAAAGCTGGTACATTATTGAATGCACCAGATTCGACTGATTCTATATGATTTCCTTCAAAGTTCAAACATGTAATCAACGGCGTATTAATGAAGTTTTTTCCTAATACTTTTATAATCATACGTGAAAAATTGAGCAATACGTCGAATTTTTCGCAATCTGTTTCCAAGATATATTCCTCCGTATCTGAATCTTCCATATTTAAATGCAATGCTATTTTTTTTTCCTGCCTTATATCTCTCCTATACATTCCATTGCTTTCCAAAACTAATCGATTATAGTAACTAGTCTCCAATGATCCAATTGCGAATAATGTCAGATGAATTAAAGTGCAAAATGTAACATATACTGTTCGCTTTCTCATGATGTTTACTGGAACATTAATCGTACGTATTTTTAAAGAATGTTAGTTGTTACTTCGACGAAATTATTCAACAGTTGAATAAATGCTTGAATCTACATTTTATAGATTCAACATTTCTACCAAATCTTAAATATTTTTATATTAAGTTTCAAATACGCTTCGTATAGCACATTAATTTTTTCCGTGCCTATTAAAAATTCCGAGGATCATCATTCGGTATAAAGTAAAAAATTATTTAATTCAAAAGAATGTACGAATATTTCTAAGATATCATTGTATGTATTTACGAGAAATAATTCCAAAATACGTTCAATAGCGATACGTTTACCATGATCTTAGAATAAACAATTTATTTTTATAATTATCTATTAATTCAATATAGCTAATTATGAATTTGTTTGATATATTTACCTATATAATTCTGATAAACAAGTATATTTATATGATCTTAGATGATTTTAACGATTTTAGACCTTACGTAAAACTCACTTCTTTTCAACTACTTGTATCGACACAATATCAACATCTGATAGTGAATCAAAGGTAAGATACTACAATAATGGCTAATATAAGGTGGGATAATAACTTTTATCGCCTTGATTATCTCCATGCTTTTTAAAGATATGAAAAAATTTTGCTTACTACAATAATATAAGATACAATAATAAAGAGAACAGATAAAAGATATACAAAGATTAACTGTATCTTTTTAAATGGATTATATATTTTCGATTGCATTGATCCACGAAGCTTAATATTCTTTATAAAAAAAAAAGTATTAAGATATATTTTAATTAAAATATTGTTAATAAACCATCATTCTGTTCCTATTATTATTTATTTATCACTAATCTTACTATAATACATTTTAGCCAAATTTACACTGTCTCTTGATAATACAATAATAATATATACTTCTATTTATAAAGGAATCTTTCTTCCGCCTTTAATTAATCTTCACTGTGTATATCTCGAAGGAAATAATACGATATCAGATTTACTTAAACACATTGGCATATTTTTATACTAAAATATACATTTCTGAATGATATATATCTCACATACTTATTTTAATGTTACTTATTAATTGGTCAAAATTAATCTAAAATTCGTAAACATATAAAACGATCTATTTATGTGCGATATGCGAATAATAATAAACAATTTTGATCCGATTACATTACATTTCGACTTGAATTTTTTTCCTTTTTGTTTTAAGTAAAAGAATGTGAGATATTTTTAGAGACAAATGTACTATATAAATAATAATATTCTACAAAACCAGCATATGGCTCTTAGCATCATATTTTAATAATATTTAAATTGTAATTATTTAAAATTAAAACAAAGCCAACCGATTATTATGCTATTTATGATTACAAATATAACGCTATTCGAAACCACATGGATTTTTTTTTAATAGTAAATTTCTATATGAGCAGACTACTTATATCGATAAAACACGGCAAAAAAATTGCTCATTAAACTGAGTCGGTCTATTTTTCGATGGAAACTTTTTTTTTCGAATTATCCTTTAAACCAGGGGACAATTCCTTATTTTCCACATTTTCAACTAAAGGAGGATTTTCATATTGATGTTTTATATGTATCCATAGTCTCTGAAAAAATTTATTTTCCAATAATTATTTGATTCTTAGTATACAACGACTAAAAAAAAAACTAACTGAATATTAACTATGTATAAATATAAAATTCATAGTTAGAGTTAATTGTTTCATTTATTTAAAGAAAAATTATTATTGAACTATTAAGAAACGTAACTATAAATTTTGTATCGTATCTTTATCTATCCTCAAATATTTCGTCTAATTGCTGTTTTTAGTACATATTATGGATAAGATATCACTGATATTCTTCGACGAAAACAAAAAAAGAGAAAATTTATAAAACATTTATATCACTCACCCCATCATTTATCCACTGAAAAATGGACTCGCAGAGATAATCATAAGTTCGTTCAAAGAACATGCTTGTTACGACTATTCCAAGAACGTACGTAGATGTCCGTTTGAAAACATATCGGTAAAGTAAGCGTCTTATCATTTTTTTTTTTTTAGATTTTTGATATCTTCGTGATACGACAACCGCAGCATGAAGTTTGCCCAAATAGATAACATTTTATTCCTGAAGTTACTGTTTATCGAATGGTAACAATCATAATGTAGAGCATCGTTTTTCAATTTTTTTTTCGTCGTAAAAAAGATAATAAATTTGTTTGTAATGATACCGCGGTTAAAATATCTATAACATTTCCTTGCTCGTTTATTTATCAAAAATCGTAAATATTCATGAATACCAACGTTAAAGTGCAAATAATTATATACGCGTATAAAACAAAAGAATCCTATCCTGATTTAATAAATAAGTGAAAAAATAGAAAACTATTTACGAATAAACCTCTGAAGTAAAATTACTTATGATCGCTCGATGCTCTTCTATTAATTAATTATAATCAATCACTCGTGCCTCAATCAGCTAATATTATTATTAACTGTATAGCTAATATTTCAGCCTAAACTTTTCATCGGATCATAAAAGGCGATTATGTCAAATCTCACGATGAGATAAAAATAGTAAATATTTTTGAAAAATTACAAACATAAAATAAGTCTTTTATATTACTGATTGTTAAACTAAATAAAATATTTTACTCGTTACATTATCTTATTAATATCATTATATTCCTATCTGTAAACAATAAAATTAAATAAAATACAATCAAGTTTTATAATACTAAATAAACACCGACATAATTTGTATGTACTTTAGTTAATTAATGGATACTCTCAGAATATCTACATATGTTCATATTTTTTAATGCGTTGATAATCTGTGCATTCATTATATAATGTTCGCTTTATTATATAATTTTTGCAAAAATTGTATGTTTTTCTACAATGGCTGCGTTTCGATATTGTATAGATATACATACATACACTTTTATCTCTGCTTTTCACTTAATTCAGTTCGCTAAAATAGCAAAAAAGAATCGTCATTTTTGTTGTACCTTTTTTTTTCGACAAATTTCGTTACTGAAACGTAATATAAACCATTCGTTGATATCTACATAATACAATACTTGCATTGTCATTCCTATCTAGAAAACGAATCTTAACCTTAAAAATAATCTTAGCTTAAAAATATTTTTGATAATATCCATAATATCGGTATATTAATAAATATTAAAACTTTAAAATGAATCGTGAAACTTACATTCGTTTCTAGTGTAAAAAAGATATTTCTAAGAATATAGACGACAGTAAAGTATTATAAATAAGATATGAGAGAAAAAAAATTAAAAAAATATATATACTTATCGACAAATCCACGATGTGATAAATAAAGAGATAAGTTTGACGCGACTCGGTTGATAATTGTATGATATATTTTCGAACGGAATCGATCTAATATTTATTTACAATTAACTTTTCACCGCAATAAATGTTAAGAAATATTCCCTATAGATCTTATTATAGATAAACTTTCTTTTATAACCTTAAATTTTGATTTAACTCGTAAAATATAATTATGCAGGTAAAACAGATAACAAAATCCCTCCGCAAGAGCCATCTACATTACTTTACTGAAACACTTTGTTGACAGTCATGCTTCTAGCTCGTATTCTGTCTCGTTCTCAAGAAAAAAAAAAGAATCTAAAAACAAAAGATATTAGAAGAGGGCAAGAAAAATTATTTTATTTCATACTAAATATTCATTAGGAGAATATACGTAAATAAATAGAAAAAAAAAACAAAAACAAGAAAACAAAATAAAAACAAATAAAATATAGAACAAAAGCGTGAAATCGTCTGATCAGGATATCGTTACCAACCGTTACATACGGCACTGGCCGTACGATGAGATTGCCGAATTCTCAACAAACAGAGATTATACAAATCTTTCTTGATGTTCTCGTCACTGTTATAATCACGATTAATTATAAAAAAAAAAAAAAAAAAAAAAAAAACATGAAGAATTTCTTTACGCGTACAACATCTCTCTGCTTAGAAAAAGAAAAAGAAAAATTAAAAAGAAAAAAGAACGTCGTTCAAAGATGACGTTCCTTTATAAGATAGGAGAAGGTAAAACAAACGACAACCAGTATTAATTCAGCTATACAACTTCTGATTGGATTGGTTTCTTTCCATTTTGAATCGACCAATAGAAATAATCTTTAGAGAAGAAGAATTTGATATGCTAACGTATTCGATTAAAGTCGTTGCAATTGGTATAGGTACATCTTTAGTCAGAAACGATTACCTTCAATTGATAAGGACGAACTTGTAAAAGGACAATGAAAAATGATGTCGTCGTAATCGTATAACGACGACGACGACGACGATAATGGGTAAGTCTAACGTCAGTCTATCGGTTACAAAACATGACCTTTCAATTTTCGTGGAGTAAATATCTTTAAAGATATATTATTGCGTAATATATCGAGACAAAATGACGCCATCTAATAATAATACATACGACTACTGCACACGCGCCAGCCATCCTCGGCGAAGGAACGTAGTATCTCGAAGTTACGTGTAGTTTATGCCATCTACTTCTGCTATATGAGTCAGACTACGCACTTTAGGAAGTAGGGAAGAAGAGAGAGAAGGACACGTAAAACATGGCTGAAGCCGTTGTGGACGGGACTCCGGTGTCCCGTTTTTATTGCCATAAATGCATCGATGAAATTGAGTGTTTGCAACCCGTAAGTATGCTCTAATGTTGCTTGTAGTCGTTGTAATTCGTATGCGCATCTAAAATACGGCCAGCGAAAGTACAACATCAATCTGCAAGTTGTCAGTATAACCATGTGTGAAATTCCTATCCCCTGACCCCTCTATCGGAAACAATGCCATGTTCTTCGATGCTCGTACTTTAATAATCTTCAAGAGCCTTCCTTTGGCACGAAAATAAACTCTTTCCCTTCCTCAAAGATAAATACGTGTACGTTTAGTCACGTTATTAAAACGCAGGTATAACATCGGATTAAAAGGCAAAAATCTATGCGTCGTTAGATACTTTTTTCGACGCTAATGGTCCCTATTATCATGCAGCGTAAAACGTTTATGTAAATTTTCGAATCAGTCCGTGCGTCCATACTTACAATAATAATATACTCGTTTCCTATACTACGTATAATTTTTATTTCACAAACTGTCGCTCGAATTGACAATATTTTCATTATAATAAATGACAGTTTTAATATTTTATTTTGCTTGTCCTTCCTTGTCCTAGATACTAAATGATATTATGAAAAAATGAATGGAAATAAGTATATCGATAAATAACGATCTTTTTATTATTAATACGAACAATATGAATAAAGTTTTAAAATATAATGTACATTTACTTATAACTTTATCAATGAACTATAGATAAAGCTCTTTTTAAAATACATATACTATCAGTACAATACTATATATATGAGTATTTATACTTTAGACTCTCTCTCTCTTGTCATTGAAAATAGTTATATGTATATAACTATGTTCATGGAAAATAAACATCTATGTAAGTTTTCTATATAACAAACTAATTATTTAAAATACAAAGACTATTTTGTTCTTGATACTTACACAAGTGATAATTTGATTTTAGATGTACTTCTTGGCGTCTATAATATATGCTATAGTTTTAGTCAAGTGCATTGTTTGCAATTATAATCTGCAAGTTTTGCTAACTTGAGTTTTCTCAAATATTGGGTAGGACTACACTTGTCCAAGATGTTCATGTGGATTTATAGAAGAATTGGAGGTTGGAACCAACGACAATGGTTCTGGGATGGATATAAGTGGCGAAGATCTAAGCGATATTGATATTATTGATATTCCAGGCTATAATGTGAGTCTGTATGACTTAGTTCCTTGTTTAAATTATTTTGAAGATTGTAGTAAATTAAAGAAATAAAATAACTTCAGTAAGAAAATAAAAAATAAACCAGGTATTAAAGGATTCTGAAGAATTATATACGGTATTGTGTAATTTCCTTTCTTAATTATTCCAGCGCTACCCTACTGATCGTGATTTTGTAGAAATGATATTGGAATCTCCTACCCTCAATATGCAACCACGTGCAGGTAACAGAAGCAATACGTTAGAAGGCAGAAGACGAGTTAGCTGGTCACGCAATACACCAGATACTCGTCGCTCCGGCAGGTACACTGCACTTCCTTCCCGCACTGGGCTTCTGCGCCATCGGTATTCCATTTACTGACATGATGACCCTACAAGGCCTGTATGATTAATCTCGCAATAGATTAATCAGCTTATTAAAAAACTATTTCGTTTCCAAATGTTTCGTTCAATTGATCAAACGAATAATTGTGTAAATTTCAAATTATGATCAAAGAATATTACAATACAAATGTAAACTAATTAGGTTATTTTTTAATGTTAATTAGTTATGATTAATCATACAACCTTATGCACTCACCTATCGCCAGCTGTTTCATTACAAATTTATTTTTTATTTTTTGACTCACAATTGCATCAAAAAAATCAAGAGCTGCTTTTAGAAAGTATTTCTAAATATATGTTGCTTATATCTCACAAACATTTTAATTATATAAATAAAAATAATACATTACTTTAGTTAGTAGATTGAAGCATGCTTGAGGCAACATTATATCTTGTCATCACTAGTACACTAATTGTGTGTTTGGTTTATTCGGCACAGCTATAATAATTTCATAATTTATGCTAGAGTTTACAAATATTTGAAAAATAAATTAATAGAAATGCCAGAGTCATCAATAATAAATACTTTTATAGTGGTAATAATAGTGTATGTATGTGTGTATGTGGGTGCTGTGCTGTATTGTATTGTACCAAATTTCGCGGGATCTTGCCATGCTGAGCTATGCTGTATTTGAATGTACACAAATGAGCCAAACAACTTAGAAATGCATAATATATATATATATATACTTATTGAAAATAGAAATGTAAAAAGAAAATAGAAAAAATAGACAACTTAATTATTTTCCAAAGAGTTTACACACTCTGTGCTTTATGTCGTGTTAAGTTTTACAATGCAATTCTGTGTATACTGATATATTCAATCTCAACATAAAATTTTTTTTTCCGAGGTTAATATTATGCAATAGTTAATTATTTAATATATATATTTGTGTCAGCAGTCGTGGAAGACAAGAAGCAATACCTATTGAAAATTTTATTCAAGACTTCATACTTAACCTGTCAGGAGCTGGTCTAGGCCATCCAGTTACACAAGATGGACAACCACCTGTGTACGTAGTACTACCAAATACATTTTTAATATTATAGTTGCTTATCATGAAACATCAAAACATTTTTCATTTTTTATTTAATACATGGTGCCCCACTATCTATATTCTAACATTTTTGCATGTCAATTTGTTCGATTCTTTAATAGACATTCCATTTCCTATACTCGCTTCTTTAAAATGTCATTTAAAACATTCTAGTGTTATTTATTTACCATTTGTTATTTTTACTATATATTATCTGAGATATAATATAATTATATGAATATATGAATTTAATAAAGAATTATTTTAATATCTATTTCTCTACATTGCCAGAATTGTGGTCTTGTAATTTCAGTTAGTCGTGTTGAAAATCAAAATATTGAGAACATAAAGCACTGTAAGGTATCATACATGAATTATAAATAACTGGTTATTTAAAAATTTTTAATTATTATTATTAATTTAACACAGGTGTTTATATATTTTTATAAAAGAAGTACTAATCAAAATTTTTGAAGATATTTGTGATATCATTTATGTGCTTGTCCTCATAAGATCACAAGTTAGATTTTAATTTTGCCTTAATATTTGTAAAATTCCAGATTATTTCAATCATAATGTCAATCGCTCAAAACGTAAGCTATTGTCTTTTTATTTTATATTAATATTACTAAAATAAAATCGAATAATATAGATTCAATATTAGACTGTTCTTGGGAAACCCTGGAGATTATGTTTGGGGTCGGGATGGATTGGATGCTATTGTCACACAGTTATTGAATCAAATGGACGGAACTGGACCACCGCCATTACCACAAAAACAAATTGATGCAATACCTAAGACAACAGTAACGCAAAGTCAAGTTGGTAAGTGATATTTTATTGCAAAATGTAAGTTATATGAAATCATGTTTAATTTTACTACAATGCATTTTCATATACAGATAGCAAATTGCAATGCTCCGTTTGTTGGGAAGATTTCAAATTAGCTGAACCTGTTAGACAGCTACCTTGTCAACATTTTTATCATACACCTTGCATTGTACCTTGGCTTGAACTTGTAAGCATCCAACAACATACATTTCAAATTATTTATCTGATATTGTTGAGTGATATTATTTCATGTATATTACTTTTTTTTTCTCGTAGCATGGAACATGCCCGATTTGCAGACAAAGTTTAGGCGATCAAAGTACTGCAGAAGCAAATCAAGATACTGTTAGACCAAGTTTAGCTGCTCTCTTTAGGTATGGTAACGATTCAATAAAATTGGATGCACTCGGTTTATTCGTATAATTATTATTTACGATGTATGTTTATCATTCACATTCTATAGGGCTGCTAATGAATCAAACAGTAGCAGATCATCCTCCACTTCGTCGTCGACTGGAAGTACCTCCAACAGTGATTCTTCTAATGAAATGTGAGATTATTTATCAAATCTTGATGTTTTCCTGATAATGTAGAAAAAAATATCATTTTCCGTACTACAAAACAACTTTGAGCATTAATAACTTCGGTCATGCTTAAATTATATTAAACACGTGTCTACAAAGTTTCCTAATTTTGAATGAAAAAATTAATCTAAATTATAAGTTATAATCCGGCAGAAATATTATGCACCCCTTAAAATTTTTCTGAATATAAGTTCAAAACAAACTTCTTAACAACTGATGCACACACATATACTATAGTTTCTATAATGTAACAATAGCAAAGTTATGACATATACTTTGATATGATAATGAAGAATATTTAAAGGTACGATGAAAGAGTACAGATCATGCAGTTTTTACAAGTGAGTCCAACACAGCTTGTAAGAAATACGCTATTACTGATTTAATCGTATGTACTAGTAAATATGTGATAAAATTTGTATCATAATTGAGATATAGAAAATTAATTACACAAAAAACGGTATGATTATCTCCATTAAGTTTTCACTTTATAGAATTAATAGTGAAACCACGTAGGACATTATGATAAAACTAAACAGTTTTCTTATTTAGCATGAAAACTACACGAGAAAAAGCTTAACGCATTTTATTATGCGCTTTTATAGCCTTGATAATTATGATTTCATTCTAAAGAAAAGTATCGAATTCAATGCTTTTTGCGTGAGAACAGTCAGTTATGACAATATGAACGAAGTATTATGCAAAACGCTACAATCTACTAGTTTCCAACATAGATCGTAAGATTAATCGGATCATTTAAATCCTTCTACACCAGAGAGTTATGCTACATCACTAAGTTATCAAGAATATTAAATAATTTGCAGTATGTATATTTTTCAATGGGGTTGTGCCTAACTGTGCGATACTAATTACTAGGCATGGTATGTACGACTCAATTTCATTACGACAAAACAACAGAACAATTGGTGTAGAATAATTAATAAAGAAGGTCACTATCGTGCAACTCTAATAGATACATAAAATTTACTTTAGTTGCGTGAAGAATAACGTTGGGGAATAGTAGAGAGCAAAAGACATATGATAAAATAATCTATTACGCAATACAAAGACCAGGAATTGCTTTGCCAGTATTTGGAATTATAATTTTAACTTGACATAATGAACACATAAATAATTACTAACTGAAACTTTTATAAAACGTAAGGTAAAACTAAATTGAAGTTTAAAAAACATGAGTCACAAATGTGTAGTGTACAGTTACTAAGCATTACATATTACTACACACTTACATATACACATACACACACAACAAGCGCGCGTATATATATATATAAATATATACACACATATACATATATTTATGATATTTAACACAATGTGGATGCGTACTTAGAAGTTGTATGTAATTAATAACATAGATGTCTATATTTGTGATCGAAGTTAGTGTCCTATGTGATACGAATTTGCAAATGCTCATTTTCAGCCTGCATACAACGGTTACAGCCATGTTTCTTCTGAATGATAATGTAGTATGATCATTACGTGTCCGGTGTATAGATCAATGTTTTTATAATAAAATCAAGGGAAAAGTATACAATATTCGTTTTATAAGCTCGATATATCACAAAATATGGTTTAATAAATAAAATATTATTTCACAATGTAATTCTTCTATTAGATGTGTTGACAAAATGAAAAACAGAATCGTTGATATCCGTTGAAGGTGTGGATAGATTTTCTCGAAAAAATTTTTAGAGAAAACGACTTTTGTAAGACTATTGAAAAACAAAACAAAAATGAATGATTATTGATGTTTGGACCTTAATAATTATTATATATCATTACTGGCAAAGCAAAATATTCATTTGTTTATATTAACAGAAATTATACAGTCTGCAATTTTTAGTTTTAAGATCTCTTTTAAAAGAGATATTCATCGATTGAAAAGGATATTCATCGTTTTGCGATTTAATAATGTTACATAGTTGAGAGTGATTGTTAACGATTTTACTTGAAAATACATGTATCAATCGATTAATCGATTGATATCATGCAAATACAATAAGTAATTTGATATGAGTTGCAAGCACTCTGATTTCATTTTTTTTTCTTTATCTATTGCTACGTGGAGGATGATGTCAAAGCCAATGACATATTATTGTATGTTCTGTTGTACCGAAAGATACATTGTTTTTAAGTTTAATTTTGTCATCTATCATAAAGATTTTCCTCGGCTATTTATTTACTGTCATTGCTTTAAATAAAGAGAAGGAAAAACTGAAACATGAAGGGATATCAATTTGTAAATGTATGATGCGTTACTAATGCCAGATAATTTTATTTCATATATAAGTAAATTACGATTGCAAGAATTCATTTAATATAAAAATTCTGCATATTCAATTATCACACGACCAATAGATTGCTTTATAGCTAATGATTCTGTAAATTGTTAGAATACAAAGAAATGTTATATTTATTCGTGAATAAAATAAAAAGTATATTAGGAAAACATACTTTTATCGATACTCACATAACCTCAAATTATTTTGGAATTATTCGTATAAAATATTTATGTACATAAATATGTCTACTGACGGACTCGTTAATGAATTCGTCATTGATACGCTATTAACGAGATCTTTCAATAGACACAATACCCACAAACAGAATGGTCTTAAAGATAAAAAAAAAAAAAACAATCAAAAAGGATATCAATTGAATCGAATAAATTTAGAATGGAGTAATTCCTCTTACAACCAATTTCTTTCATCGTTAAAAGGTATGCATATCATATACGCGATGGACTTGTTTATTTTACGATCCATTTATTAAAAATATGCGCTAATTCACATTGCGTATTTCATTACTTTCAATTAGAGTAGAACGTGACACAGTTATTATATTGTCTTCTATCTACGCGTTCAGACATTTCTAGCACATAATTCTGAAAATATATATATATATATATGTATGTATATATATAATATATATTAATATATTATATATTATTTTGTGTTTGTAGTTTACAAAAGACTAGTTTAATTCATCCTAAACACTTTGGTAAATTTTGAATTTCTAACTAGATCTCAGTATCCTCCCCTTTCGTCTAAGCTTCTCTCTCTTTCTTCTTTTTCTTTCCCTTTTTTTCTTTTTCTTTTTCTTTTTTAATTTATTTTTGGTCGTATTCACAGGTAATGTCTAGTTGCGAGAAATCGCGCGCTTATTCTTGCGCTTTGCTTATGAAAAATTCTGCAAACGATTCACACCGGAATTCTTTTTTTTTTCTTTTTTTTTCTTTTCTTTTTTTTTTGGTTTCTTTTTCAGATTTTCTTCTTTTTCTTTTTTCATACAAGAAAAAATGGCAAGTGAACGTGCGTGCGTTCGTACGACGATTGGATGCATCTAATAATAATACAAATAATAATAGTAATAATAATAATAATAATAATAATAAAAAGTAGAAATATACGAATAATAATAAGAACAAGAATAAGAATGATGATGATAGTAATAATAGTTAATAATAATAATAATAAAAATAATAATAAAAATAATAATAAAAAAAAAAATAATAATAATATAAGCATTCACGTAGAAATTGATGTTTGCTTGAGATTCGATTTGTTTGCACACGACATAAACATCGATGTATGCGCTTGTTTATGCAATAATGGACAATTCCAACACGTATGTATATCAAAGTGCATATTCTAAGTAATTACAATGGTGGACTTTAATTACAATATATATCTTACGACTAAGGACCTTCGATACAATGCATAAAAATTTAGTATAGTTTTTTCTTCTCTCTCTCTTTGTCTCTCTTAACATCTTTTTAAAATTATATATACCTACATGTACAGATTAATTAATTAGAAATGAAGGGTCAGTTGAATATCTCCTTTGTTAAGAGCAATAGAAGAAAGAATATATATGTTAACAAAAGTTTCATGATTTTATATATTAAATATTTTAGGAATACGAAATAAAAAAAAAAAATCTTATTTTCGGTTAAACCTAAAGTTCAATGGGTTCTTAGTTTCTTTTTATGGAATATATTATATTTTTAATTAATCAGATATTTTAATTAATTATGTTTAACAAATTATTAAAAAGATATAGACTTGAAGTTAATATTGAACGAGATATTAACGTCTGAAGTATGTTATGTAGACAGAAACAGTAACATTAAATATAATGAAATTGATCGTATATGTCACAATTTGATAGATGACCATAAGATCACCTGATCTAATACTATTAAATCTTCTTATGTGACAATTTATAAAAGATGAGATATAATGTCAAAACAGTTACAAATTAAAGAGAATTACAAATAAAAGTTATGAATGCTGTTAATCAAATAACAGCTGAAATGTTAGAAAACATATGAACAAAGAAATAAGATTAAAAGATGTTAATTGTGCATATAAGGTAATGGTGCACACTTTGGACATTTATTGAATTAAGTAAGCTATCATTTTGTTCATTATTATAAATTAATTTTAAACTTTGTGTTTTCAATTAATAGCTTTAATTAGGTAATAATTAAACTTATTATAAGATTGTTTTGTGTATTTTTCATTTTTTCATGACCTCTTAAGATTCTTTACATCTAAAAGTATATACTATTGTTCATATAATTATACACGCTAATATCTCGTTAATTCATAACTTTATGCTTTTATTTGTTTAATAATTTTTTAAAGATAATCGAATAAAATATCTAATTAATTAGAAAAATGAGAATGTTCCCTAAAAAACGGTAAAAATCATAAAACTTTCGGTTTAAGCGAAAATTGAATCTGCTATTTCGTACTTTTAAAATATTTCACACATGAAATCGTGAAACTTTTCTTGATAAATTTACTTTCTATTGTTTATAACAAATAAGATAATTAACTGGCTCAATTTATAATCATCCTGTACATGCATACATATTAAGCTATATATATGACAAATTCACTATGTATCATAAAAGGATTTTATCAAATGTAAAATATTTTAAGGCAACCATTACATAGGTTTGAGATTCAAAGGTTCGAATTTCTGTAATGAGACCATGTACGATATAATACAATCGATATTTAGAAGAATATATAGAAGATACTGTTTTAGAACAATTTTTTAGACCAACGATTATCGAATCCTCTTGTATTAGAAAATAGAAAACTCTCGAAAAAAATCATAAAATGGATGTAAATTCGCTGACATAACGAAGATCCTTAGTCTTTCGAAATCTAACGTGTACGTTACGTATATACGTATGTATATCGAAGACGGCGAAGGTATGTATACATCGAGCATGAGATTATACCATCTGTTTTGTTATCGTCTATTCAAACGAGGATGGAACATGAATCAAAGAACTAGAAAAAAAATTGTGCGTCCAAATAATATCAATTGTTTGCCTGTTAATTTTTTTGATGGGTCATTGCAAAGAGAATGTAAAAAATCCCTCTTCGATATACAGCAAGATCCTATATAGCGGATCTTACAGGAGATAAAGAAAAGAAACAGTCAGATGATAAATCGCACGCTCATCCTATATGTCTTATCTTGTTTTATACAGAAAATTATAATTATTGTGTCATTAAATCATCGTCGTCGTCGTTATCGTTATCATCATCATTATCATTATCATAATCATAATCATCATCATCATCATCATCATCATCATCATCATCATCATCATCATCATCATCATCATCATCATCATCATCATCATCATCATCATCATCATCATCATCATCATCATCATCATCATCATCATCATCATCATCATCATCATCATCATCATCATTATCATCATCCAAGAATAAAAGTGCATGAAAATAAATCAAGCGGAATGTATAATAATAGTAATAATAATAATAATAATAATACTAATAATAATAATAATAATAATAATAATAATAATAATAATACTAATAATAATAATAATAATAATAATAATAATAATAATAATAATAATAATAGTAATAATAGTAATAGTAATAATAATAATAATAGTAATAATAGTAATAATAATGATATTAATATTAAAACAATTTTCTCTAATAAATTTAAAATATACAATCTTGCTTGGAATTTACATTTGGAGTATAATAAAAACGGTTTGTTTATCAAATACATGCGATTCTTAATGCTTTCTGTTAGTTACAATGATACAAAGAAAAAAAAATAATAAAAATAATAATAATAATGACTATATATTATCGGATTAGACGGATTAGTAGTAATAAGACCGTTTTACTAACAACGAGAGTAGTACATCGATATAAAACGACGAAATTAATATCTTAAAACTAATTGCTAAAATACTGCATTGTTAATGCAGATTTTATAGTGTTAAACGTAAATAATTGGCTTAGCTAGGCTCGAACGAGTCCGTGTTTAATTATGTATAATATAATATATAAATACCATTTTGTGTACAATCGTTATTTTCAAAGATTAAATCGAATGTATTACCTTTTTCAATTGCGAAGTAAAAATGATTCAACCATTTAAGTTGGCGTTATATCCATTAACCCTTTCGTTACTATGGACATATATATATATATATATATATTACATTTTTCATATACATACATTCAATAGATAGCCCTCCTATATAGATAGATTCTCATTTAAAAATGTATTAGTTATTTTAGATATATAAGCACTTTTTTCGACTGCATATAATCACTTGTTTTTCTTGTTTTTGAATTTTGTATTTTGTCCTCATAGATTTTTAATATTGTTTATCGAAAAGAACAAGTTTATGATTTAATTTCACTGTATCGAAAGGGTTAAAAAGCTAATGAAAAGATTAAAAAACAAATGAATTGAAAAAATGTAAAAGATTAATATGAATACTATCACGTGATCAATTTAAAAATAATATAGAATGAAAAATAAAGATTATTCAAAATTGTCACAATGGAATCCACTTATTGTTAGTTAGAGCGATCTTGAAAGCGACGATTGAAACTTTGATGATATTATTTTTAACATAAATAAGCTATCGTCGAATCACTTTAAGCTATTCAAACTTGAGTATCCTCTTTGACGGAATTGATCGAATAAAGATTCTCACCGTCGATCGGACGTTCGATGATACAATCGAACACTTTTTAAGATCCAATTTTAATCCTTTATTTAAAATTATCTTTTTAAAGACACCTCGTGAGTGTGTATATGTCTGTGTATGTGTATGTATGTCTTACACGCGAGAACTTATTATTCTCAACTCGAAGAATTTTTCAAGCTAAGTGTATATGTGTATATATATATATTTGTGTGTGTGTGTGTGTGTGTATAATATATATAATATTATATATATTATCTATATATTATATACATTAATACTATATATTAATATATTATTATATATATTAATATTACATATTAATATAATAATATTATATGTAATATATAATATTATATATATATATATATATTGGGTGAAGCGAATTTTTGGCTCGTATTTTACTATGCATCGGAACGGTCGCGCTAATTATTCGCTAAAAAATATCTTTTTTTTTTGTTTTTTTTTTTCCTTTTTTTGTGTTTTTTTTTTGTTATTTTTTGCTTTTTTTTTATACAGGCTATACGATGTTCGAAGAGAATGTATAATTTGATTATTTTCAACGAATTTACGTCCTTTCGTCTTCTTTGGTCGCTAATACGATTTTATCGCTTAATTAATTCCAGTGCCACTAGAAGTGACACTATGGTTTTATTTTACTTTATTATTTCTTTTTATTTATTTTTTTCTTTTGTACTGCCGTAAACGCGCTATTTTTTTGTTTTGTTGCATTTTCTATTTGGTTTCTTCTATTTTGGGAAGACTTATTCATGGCTGACAATCTTACGACTCCCAACTTCCCTTTCAAAAATGTATGTACATGTAAAATACATACGATGTATTCGAGAAAGATCTAATGATCCATTCTCTCTGTGTGAAAAATATCAGATCCTAGTTTCGATCAGTGTGTCTCTCATTATCCTTTCTAATTTTCTCACCATTAAGATCATATCGGTATGTACAGATTGGCACTCTTCTGCTCGGAATATGTTATTATCCATTTGAAAAGCCGTATTAGTTCCGATACGTAGTACAAGAGCATGCAGTGTAGATTTTTTAACGCGACGAATTAGAACAAAGTATCTCCTATTTCGTAAACGGAGACCTGGGTTAACACTATCGTACAAAGTGTTTCATTTAAAGCCATGTACATTACGAGATAATGGAATCAGTTCGACGATTGAAATCTAATGATAGAGAAATCAAAGTTATATACATACTTCTTTCTTTCTCTCCATTTATCTTTGACTTTTTCTTTCTCTTTCCTTCCTTACTTAATTCGTTCTTTTTTTTTTATCGTTCGTCGAAGTTTCCAAAATGTTTATTTTACGATAAATCTTAGCTTTAAATGGATCACTCTGTACGCATGTACATACATACATACGATCGCTTAAATAAGTATATACAAATGTCTAAGAAAAGTATCCGACATAATCTTATCCCATACGCGTTTCTACGCTTTCTCTTTCTCCTTTCTCTTTTCTTTGATTTAATTTTATTCATATACCATAGGTTGAACACAATGATCGAAAATTTCAATCACAATAGACTCGTAAACTTATTAATGACGTTACCTTCGATCGCTACTTCGTAATATCAGTGGCTAGTCAATTTTATAATTACTAAAATATCCGAACGGCGAATGAGAATAAATTTTTCGTATTCGCCGCGTCTCGGGACGTTTTATTGTGTATTACACGTCGTTGAATCATTTAGATTTAACAACGTTTACAAATTTCGATCGATCTCCTTTCAAGAGTTTTCTTACCTAAATTGATACATACATACGTGCGCGTCTGTTATGGAATTAAAAAATGAAAAAAGATACAAGAGAAAAGAAAAACAACAAGTAGATTTGTGTTTGTGGAAGGAAGAAACGCGAGATATGCGAGTGCGATTGAATAAGTCGGATTCTATACAATAAGAGAAATATAATATTTTTTCCATCAGAAGATTTATAAAAAAAAAAGACAAAAAAAAGAAGAAAAGAAAACAGAAAAACAACAACAACAACAACAATAAAATAAGAATGAGGAAAACAAAAGGAAAACAAAAGTATTAACTGTGCGTTGCATGTTCACTGTCCGTAAAAATTAAAGATAATTTGTCGATAATACGATCGATTTTTAATCAACGCATCTTTATAGAACATAAATTGAAATGTATTATTCTCTCTCTCTTTCTCTCTTTCTCTCTCTCTCTCTCTATCTCTTTTTCTATCTCTTTCTCTATCTCTCTCTTTTTCTATTCGACTTCGTTCCATTTGAACGTGAGGTAGAGTGATTCGGGAAACAGGAAAAAGTGAAATACCGTCGGTAAATAATGGAGTTTAGCAGAGAAGTCTTTGGCAGTATAGATTTTGTTCCAAAATAAAGAAATTCTGGCGAATTATTCGCCTGGTCGGTGTGATCTTTCCTCAGACGCGATGTCTTACTTCGCACCTGGTATTTTTCCTAAAACCTAAAGAAAAAGAAATAAACGATAAATGCAACAGGTAGTATTACGTAAACGTTAGCTTGAATTACATGTACAACAAACATTTTACCTTTGAAAGATCGACACCTGTCAAGGCTTGAACTGCTGGAGGTACTTGACCTACCAAACGTGTGATTTCACCGCTCGTCGTATCATTTCCACCTAACAGAACTATCTCTTCCGTTCTTGCTAACGGTGCTGCAACTTCGGCAGCGATCTACGAACAGGAGAAGAAACGATTAGAAAAAATTCAATCGTATTGAAGTAAATTATACTTCATTTGGATTATTTCATTTGACAAAATCGAATACAAGCTTGCAAAAACATGCCAACGACAAATGACAAAATTGGAAAATTACAAAACTTTTGCAAAAGTTTTTATCTCATAACAAAGTGAAATATTTCACATGAGATTTTCAACTATTCCTATATAAAATTGAAGTTTTGAAGCAACGTACGTAAAAAGAAAAAGTAAGAAAAGAATGACAAAACTTTCTACAAAAGTTTATACAGCGGAAGTCGAGTTTTGATGTACATATATAATGTGTGTGTGTGTCTATATATATATATATAAAAGATCCGTCTCTTTACCTTCGGCAGGGCGTTCAAAGCAATATTGAGTATCGCCGCCTCGCCATATTTCTTGTAGATTACAGCTTTCATTCGCATACGCTCAGCTTCCGATATTCCAACGGCTTCCAAAGCTTGAGCTTCGGCTTCTCCGATCAATCGAATCCTCTCGGCTTCGGCTTTAGCTGCGCTCACCGTTTGCGTTCTGTTCATTTAAAAATATATTACACATGGTATATGATATATGTGCGTGTGTGTCTGCCAATAATTATTACAATAAATTAAGTCATATATGTTTCGTATTGAAAAATCGAAAACTGCGTTTGTATTTAATAAAACATATTTTTTCATTATATAACAAAATATTTTCCACAATACTAGATGTTATAATGTAATGATAAATCTTTTTTGTAATTATAAATCTTTACGAGTATTGTACAAATAAAAAAAAAAAACAATGTGTTATTTTGATATTTTAGACGAATTAGATTATTTTCAATATTATTCAGGAATCTTGAAAATGATCTATATTTTTATTTTATCCACAAAAAAGTGGTTTAACAATGGTATTTATTTATTAATTTTGTAATTATAATCATATTAAAACGATTTAGATTAATGTTAGCGATTTTTTCTTCCTCTTCTTTTTCTTTAATAACGGTATTTTATTTTTGTAATATTTTGAAAATATGAAAATATTGATGGAAAATTAACGAAATGTGCAATGATAGACCTATTATATTTTTTCTTTATAATTTTTTTTTTGTAAGTAATCGAATGAATAATCATACAAATTAGACATTTAAAAAAAAAAGAAAATAACCCGGAAGCATGTGACTCACTTTTAAACTATGAAAATGCAACAAATTATGCAATGTCACTTAATGATAAATTTTTAATATTTTTTGTTCTAAGTTACCTTTCTAAATTATGTAAAATATAATAAATAATCGTAATATAAAATAAATCATAAAATAATTTTTTTCAATTTTTTGACTTAATCCATACAGTTTTATATAAATTCTTAAAATATTATAAAGAATAACTTTAACTTTTTTCTTATAAATGTATGAATATTATCTCTCGTTTTTAATATGCGCAAACGATATCCAATAATATATGCCTTTAGCACTATATTCAGATAAAGAAAAGTGAAGATATGAGTTTCACCTTTTTCCTTCAGCCACTTTTCCAATTTTATAATGTTCTGCTTCAGCTGGTAATCGCACAGTACTTTGAAGTTCGTGTTCCTTTCGACGTACCTCCTGTTCCTCTACTTCGATCTGTTTACGCCTCTCGACGATTTCTATCTGTATTTCTTCGTTTCGTATTCGTTGCCTTATTTTTGCGGCTTGTAATTCGTAAGCGAGCTGGGCTTCGGCTTTCTACAGAAGAGTAAAACAACAAAAAGAAATAATAAAAAAAAGGGGAAAGAAAGGAAGAAAAAGAAACATAATTTATAGGTACGTATTAATACGTTATAAAAATGATTACATATGGTTTCACTTACAGCAGTATTGACCTCCTGATCGAAATGAGCCTTTTGCAATTGGAAGAGCCTCGCGTTATCTTCAATCTTCGTGTCGGTGTTGTACTTAATGTCCATAGCCGCTTTCTCGCACTCGGCTTCCTGCGAACAAGCAAATTTTACGATCTTTATTGCTTAAGCATATTTACCAATTCGCTGAATAATACATAGAAGCGAGCATATATTTTGAAAAGCAAAACTTTTTCTTCGAAAAGAGTTCTGTTAAAAAGAATAAAGAATATTGATGAAGTTAGATGAATATTCTTTATCTCTTTCTTAAAAACAAAAAAAAAGAAATAAATAAAAAAAGAGAAACGTACGCGTATTCCAGCGTCACGATTAGCTTCAGCGACGCCAACGTCAGCATCACGTTTAACTGCTGCAGTTTGAGCTTTTCCGAGTGACGCCAAGTATTGAACGTCATCGTAAACGTCCTTTATCGTGAATGAGAGGATCTCTATACCCATACGGCCGACATCAGGTGCTGCGACTTCTCGTACGAGTGCAGCAAATTGATCGCGATCTTTGTAAACCTCCTCGACCGAGAGCGTACCTGAAAATAAAAATCTTTCGTCAGTTTTATGATTGAAAAGAAAGATTCAGGGAAAAGAAAAAGACGAAGAAAAAGAAAGAAAAGAAAAATAAAACAAAAAACACGAAAAAAATGGTAGCCCAAAGATACGTCACAGCGGATTCCCCTCGAGTAAACTCTTTGATCATCCTTTGTACAGTCGGTCAATAACCCCGTGACGTTTGTTCTTTCGTTCCGTGGCTAAACACGACCCATTTTCACGATACGCGGCAACGAATTTATTATATTTCTAGCATTATGAGATAAAGCCACGGAAAATGTCGATAAATATGATCATAGAAGTTAATTCTTACCTAAAATTGCACGTAAATGGCCCTCGAGAGTGGATAATATAGTTGATTTTATTTCGTGGACACTCTTTCCGAGAAATTGTTCGCTGGCAGTATGTAAAAGTTCGTCGGCCTTCATGATCTTGCACTGGGCCACTCCGGTGACGGTCAGTGGTACACCTTGGGCAGTCTCGACGTTCTCGCAAACTGGATTTAATGTCATTACTTCGAGCGACAATCGCTGGACATCTGTGACGAACCACCAAGTGAAAACGTAACCGCCGACTATTGTCTTCTTTTTCATTGATCCGCAGCATCCTCCTGTGGAATATAAAAATCACAATGATAGAATCTATACATCATCATGATAATAACGTTATGGAATATCATTAAATTGAGACCGATCTAATTTCTCTTGATATTTTTCATTCGAATGGCGATGTTAGGTTTCACGCACTGATTACATTTATATTGGACGATTATATAGTTTGATCGTTCAAACGTTGCTCTTTTCTTCTGGTACGAACGCACTGAACGATTAAATAGTCTCTATACTGCACTAACACGAAATGGATTTCACAGAAATCGCATGTGTTTGTGCTCTCATTTTGAAAAGCAAAAAAGAAAAAGATTATTTTGAGTCTATCCGTAACAGTAACTCGTAAACTTTGTAATGGGCAATTTTATAAACTGTTCAACGACTTAAGTGAGCGAACATAAAAAGTTCTTTAATTATTTTCGAATGAGTGTTGAAAGTTTTGATAAGTTTTTTATTGGACCCTAGAATCTTATATAAAAATATTACGTTACGGTTAACTATGCCGTCGAAGAAATAATTTTCTGACTAACTTTAACAGGTAGATAATAATATTATTTTCGAAAGTTAAACATTTATTTATTGAAAACATACATATAATAATTTAGATAATTAAACGTCAAAACGGAAGAGAGATCTTCTCTATACTTTTTATTTGTCAGTATTGGACTAACTACATCTTCAACATCTTATTATCCTAGTATAGAAACAAACAAAAAATACTATGACGTAGACATTCAAGAAATATTCCTATCAGAAGAGATTAAATTGGAATCAGTTTGAGTACGGTGATATCCTGGTAAACGCACACGCCTCATAACATTCATTATCTCTATGCGAGCAATAAATTTCTGTTCCTCATTAAGTTTTCTAAACGATGGAAGCAATGACAAAAGGAAATATTTGTCTTCGTCTATTTCCTTTTCCTCGTCATTCTTCTCTCTTAACATTTGCAATAATGATTCTTCAAACGTATTGTTAGAAATTTTCTTTCGTTTAATTACATTGGCAATAGGTTTTAATGAAATAACAGGAGAAATATGACTTATATCCTCCGTTTCTTCAATTACATTTTCAACGTCATTTCTATTGCTGATCGTAGACTCAGAGTTGTTCGATATTTTTCTATTCTCGATAAAATCACGCAGGAATAATAATTGATCGAAATATAAATATTTATGTCTCTTTTTTCCTCCTGACCCATACGCCTCATTTTTTTGTTCATCGTATTCTCTTTTGAAGCATGTTCTTAAATTTTTCCACTTTTTTTGTAACTGCTTATCTGTGAATAAAATTAACATTGTAATAATACAAATTTATGGTCAATACCATTGATATTTGAGAACGAGGCATATATTCTTTTAGAATATGCCTTGCCTTATTATATTTCTGTAGAAACTTATCAATAAACAAATTTCAATGATTGTAACTACAAAAAATTAATATTTTTAACTACAGAAGAGATAATATACGAAAGAGTCCGCTCATTTCGTATATTAACTAACAATTTGCAAATATTTCATACCAACATCTAATACCTAATAATGAATTTTGCGAGAGTATTGAAAAAAGATACTGCATTCTTTGTAATTATATTAGAAATATGATGCAATTTGTTTCGAAGACACACTTTATTAATATCCTTTAGAGAGTATTGCTCCTATTAGAACAAGAGGCAAAATTTGAGGTCTTGACGTCAGAGAATATATTTAGCAAATTATTTCATTTTGCCACTGAAATGCATTCTACGGAAATACGAGAAAATATAATGTTGTTCAAAATTTAATGTAATCTCAAGGCACGTATATGAGCCTACGCAGACTTTTATAGAGTATGAAAGATATAATTACTTACATAACGTGTTGGACGAAATTAAACCTACTCGATGATAAAAAAAAAAAAAGAAAAAAGAACTTACTCTTCTCCTCCTTATCTGAAGTACTTAGATCATCCCAATTTTCAACAAATTTCTCACACAATTCTATCCATAATTTTTTTTTTAAATTCTTATCAGAATATTCTTTTAATTTTGTATTATATATTGCTGATCGTTTCTCAATCTCGCTAATGAACATTTCGATATCTAGTGGCATGTTGTTTAATTTGATTCTAAAAATACTGTTACTCGCTACTCTCACTACTCTACGACTAGCTGGAAGCAACTGGAAAATCACCAGTGCACGTCGACAAGTTTGAATATGCATGGTCTATATCAGAGGTTCTCAATCTATTGGCCACGAAATTACTGTTCCTATCTCACATCAAAGCGAATAAAGTAATTAATTTTATAAAAGATTTCCAAAGAGTTTTCGTATGATGTTTCTTGCGGGTTTGCGATGATAACGGAGTAACTGACTTATTTTAAGCTGTGTCTTTAAAATAATATACAGTGGCCCTAAACCATCAGGTTTTTAAAAATTTTATATTGTAAATATTTCGATTGCGATAGTATTGCAAATAAATATGTTGAGTCGTACAACAACAAAAAGATTGAGAAACGCTGGTCTATATCATCAGCAACTGTTCCCTCGTTCTAAAATCAGCTGCGCATTGGCAATATTTTCAAAGCAACTTTTTAATTGCTGAAATATAATGAATTATTTTACATAGAAATCCGCAAAGTCATGAGTTTTTAATTGCATTCAACTCGTCGTAGAATAATGAATGTACATCGTAACGAGCTTTTAGAATACAAATCAAACGGCATATATACTATAAAAGTATTAGGCTTCTATAAAATTCATTTCGTACTAGAATTATATAGCAATAACTATATAAATAACTATACATCACTTTTAATTGATCAAACTATTTAATCGGCTATCATAAAAGTTAAATACATAGGCAAGTCTTGAGGCGACATGCTTGATCTATTTCCAACCTGCAGATATTAGAGTACGAAAAATCTTTTATTTTCACTCTTTCTTTTAGTTAATATTATTTTAATTTAATTTTAACTTAATTTTGGATAATAGAAAATAAACTGTAAACATTTATTATTTATTTTTTTCTATAAATGGATCTTTTCTTTTCAATATCTTTGGATATAAAGAAAAAGTAACTTTATTCTTCGAGTAAAGAGAAGAAGTTGGACTTAAGACTAAATTATTCATTGATAAATTGTTATAATAATAATAATAATAATAATAATAATAATAATAATAATAATAATAATAATTATTATTATTATTATTATTATTATTATTGTAATTATTATTATTGTAATTATTATTATTATTATTATTATTATTATTATTATTATTATTATTATTATAATTATTATTATTAATTGCCGATGAGGCAATATTGTAACTAGGAGACTCGATTCTCTGATGCCTCGTAAAGCACGTCTCACTTCCCTGCACTTGTCACAACTAAAAGTAGGTCGTTTGGTAGAGAGGCCACACCGTTCTTCACGATGAGACCATTGGCTCGTGACGTCAAGAACACGATTCCCCGAACATTAGCTCGCGATCGTCCTTCGTTTGCGTGAGATGTGTCACGTAACGCATTTGATCGAATGAAACTTTTACACCATATTTCACGAACATTCAATCCATTCCTCTTGCAAAAATGGATTGAACACTTTTGAATCAATTATCGCGACAAAGAATATATTTTCACTAGATATCGTAGAACTATTTTTAAAAATAAGAAAAAAAGAGAAGAAAAAAAAGAATATTTTAAAAAAGGAAGAAGGAAATTCGCTTCCGTTAATAATTCTCCTTTAACAAGTTGATAAACGTAATTGTTTTCTTAATAGACTTATTATCATTGTCGTATCATTAATTTATTTTTTTCCGACAAAATTAAGATATATAATAACGATAATGATAATGATAATGACACGACGACGAGGATAACAATCATCTTATATAATTATTCTTTATATTATATATAGATTTAGGATTGATCCAATATTTCTGTTATTTTTGAGAATGAGAAGGAAAAGGCTCAAAAGAGAATTCGAGAAAGAGAGAGGAAAAATAGAGAGAAAAAGAAACAAAAAAAAAAAATAGAGAAATGTGACGGAGAAAGGCAGAGAGGGAAGTCGATGACCGTTATGCGAGAAGCACGTAGCTTCGAAACCCGTTCGCTTCGAAGGTAACCGTATGACTCTGGAATAGGATCTCAATGGATCCAGCATGCTGATAGTCGTGTCTGTAGTAAGGTCATGGTCATTCTTACGAAGCTGCCCTTCGGCTTCGTTCGATCGTCTCTTATTCCTAAAATCTATATCCTTTTGTTCTTTACTTCGACCTAGAGAATACGAATTCTCGCGTGGAAAAATAAGTTATTACAAAATTTTACACGAATACGGTTAGTTATTTAACCGTAATTTCTCAACGTAATTCGATTGTGCGATAACAGTGTATATTATTTTTGTTAAGCATCGAAATAATATCTCTCCAAAGTGCGTGAGTGTGTGCTAAGTGAGTAATCGTTGATGTAATGAAACATGAAAAAAGACTTATGCGTTATACCGTGAAGAAGTTTCTCGTTCTAAAGGTACAAAACATTGTTTTTGTAAATCCTCGATTCGTTCCTCGCAAACTAATCTAGAATATCCATTATTAATACGCTTAAATAATCTTGGAATTAGAATCGTACAAGTGGCGGCACAGAAACCTAGAAAACTATCGAGAAAACGAACAGGGAAACCACTCAAAGACATCGCATTGTGGTATTATATAGGGAAAACAAAGAATTGCGATCTAATTCGGAACAATAACCTGTGCGATGATGGTATATAGAAGAATTATGTCATCAAGTGGAAATATCTTCTAAAAGGTTCTTCTTTTTCTCTTCTTTTTTGTTTTTGTGTAACTCGAATTTTTTACGAATTAATGACCTTAACCCATAGACTCTTGATAGTGAGAGTAAAAAATAATAGGAATTAAAAACTCTGTCGACGTTTCATCTATGTGACGTCTAGAAAATTGTCGGAACTTTGCATTGACACTGAATTACTTAACAGTCGAAAGTTTCCTTCTTCATTGTTATTCCCAACGGCATACTCCATGGTGTTTCGAGTCAGTTGAATCTTTAAACGATGACACGATGATATTCAGTATATCGGTATTGATTCTACAGGAACAACGTGTCTTTAGAGAGTCCTGGAAATGCTTTCGGTTTATTGTAAATTATACGCTCCATTGTATCTTTTTTATAAAAAAGAAAAGAGAAAAGAAAAATACTTCGTGTTTTATTCAATAAAGTTAATTTTACTTTACAGAAGCTATAAAATAAATCATAATGGGACCTGAAAATGCATTAATTGGAGGCTTTCCCACGTCAAGCAGTGGATTATCGTGGTTTTTTTCAGTT
This sequence comes from Vespula vulgaris, assembly GCF_905475345.1. NCBI lineage: Eukaryota > Metazoa > Arthropoda > Insecta > Hymenoptera > Vespidae > Vespula > Vespula vulgaris. The sequence continues at coordinate 8,716,395 of NC_066588.1, forward strand.
TTAACCGCCACACTACTTTATTTCCATTACGAAGTTCTAGACAACGAGGCACCACCTATTGATGTTCCTTCTGAAGAATTATTAAGATCTTACGATTTCATCATAGTTGGTGGTGGATCAGCAGGTACCTACCTATCGTCAAAATAATTATTAAATTAATGAGAGATCTTCTTACTTCTCGACTATTCGATACAATCGAACGATGTTAAACGTACGTTTAAGATCGTATTATTTTATGAAATTGCAATATCAACTGCCTTGACTACGACAAATTTCTCATTCCATTTCTCTTAAATTTGAATAATTAATGAATATATTTCAATGACATTATCAAAAGAGATGGAAATCGTATACAGTATTTAATTATATTCAGAAAAATTCAGATAAACTTTTCCAAGTAGGATTATGATTAATATTTCATGTTTCGAAGGAGCACACATAACAGTTTTTTTTTTCCCCTTTACATTACGTATTAATAAGACTATTCAATAGTCGACTAAATAACGACTAGATCTAGAACGATGAAAATTGTCGACAATTTTCTACTATGTATATCCTTCTTCAGGTGCCGTTGTAGCGAATCGTTTAAGCGAAATCAACAACTGGAACGTGCTACTCCTAGAAGCTGGCGGTCAGGAGACAGAAATATCGGACGTACCTCTTCTTGCTGGTTATCTTCAACTCACTCAACTCGATTGGCAGTATAAGACGGAAGCTCAGGGTACTTATTGCTTGGGTAAGTATTACTGAATTAGGTCTTGATACTTTTTTCTTTTTCTTTTACTAACATACAACGTAATGTGATCGTATAGAGTCCGCGTCGAAAGTTTTCATTTGAAAGAGTTAGAAATCTGTCGAGTCTTGCTACATCGAATACCAATGAAAGTATTGCAATCGTTTCAGCAATGGAAAACGAACGTTGCAACTGGCCACGTGGTAAAGTGATCGGTGGTAGCAGCGTTCTAAACTACATGCTCTATCTTCGTGGGAATAAAAAAGACTATGACTTGTGGGAGCAACAGGGTAATCCTGGTTGGAATTCGAAAGAAGTACTTTATTATTTCAAGAAGTCCGAAGACAATCAAAATCCATATTTGACTCGTACACCGTATCATTCGAAGGGTGGTTATCTGACGGTCCAAGAAGCACCATGGCACACACCGTTGGCGGCTGCCTTCGTTCAAGCTGGTCAAGAGATGGGCTATGAAAATCGTGACATAAATGGCGAATATCAGACTGGTTTCATGGTCGCACAGGGTACCATAAGACGTGGTAGTCGATGCTCCTCGTCAAAGGCTTTCCTTCGTTCTGTGAGACTTCGTAAAAACTTGCATGTTTCATTGAACTCACACGTTACCAAGATACTGATCGATCCCAATTCGAAGAGAACGTACGGAGTGGAATTTATCAAAGGTGGCAAGGTCTTTCGCATACATACTAAAAAAGAGGTGATCGTGTCTGGTGGATCCATCAATTCCCCTCAGCTCCTGATGTTATCAGGTTTAGGACCAAGAAAAGACTTGATGGCGCACGGTATTCCGGTGATACAAGATCTAAAAGTAGGCCACAATTTACAAGATCACGTTGGCTTAGGTGGTCTCACTTTCCGAGTGAACAGTGAAATTTCTATGGTCGAAAAGAGACTTCACAACGTGCAAGCTGTCGTACAATACGCACTCTTAGGTGATGGTCCTTTGACCGTTCTAGGTGGTGTTGAAGGATTAGCCTTCATTAATACGAAGTATGCCAATGCCACGGAAGATTTTCCAGATATCGAGCTACACTTCGCGTCAGGTTCGATAAATTCTGATGGCGGTAGACAATTACGAAAGATCGATGGAGTGAAGAAGAGCTTTTACGATGCAGTTTTCAGTCCGATCAGTGAGAAGGACGTTTGGAGCGTACTACCGATGCTTTTAAGACCTAAGAGCAGAGGTATCATCAAGCTAAGAAGCAAAAATCCCTTTGATCATCCGTTGATCTATGCTAATTATTTCAAAGAACCCGAGGATCTAGCGACGCTTGTCGAAGGCACCAAGATCGCTATTGCACTCAGCAAAACTCAAGCTTTCGAAAGATTCGGTAGTGAACTTTATTCGAAACCGTTTCCCAATTGCAAGGATATACCGCAGTATACCGATCAACATTGGGAATGTATGATTAGGTATTATACTCATACGGTTTATCATCCTGTTGGTACTTGCAAAATGGGACCTTATTGGGATCGAGATGCAGTGGTCGATCATGAGCTTCGAGTTTATGGAGTAAATGGCCTTCGTGTTATCGACGCTTCCATCATGCCCAACATTGTCAGCGGTAATACCAATGCTCCAACGATAATGATCGGCGAGAAGGGTTCTGACATGATTAAGCAGCACTGGTTAAAGAAAAAGAATTAACGCTAAGGCACGTACACGGCAAAAAAAGAAAACGTAAAGTTTCTACGAAAAGTGATATCAAGACTTTTTTAAATAATTCTACATTAAAAACGAGTGATATTTTATATTAATAATTGAATATAATTTTATTGTTTTTTCAATTACTATTTATTGAACATCTTGCAGAATATCAAAAGAGTTTGACATCATTTCGACGTAAGGGACTTTTTATACAATGACTATGTATTTGACATAAATTGTAATTTATGTATATTATTGTATCTCGTAAGAATATTAATATAACATTATTTTCAAATACGTCATTCCATGACGTATTCTAGTAAAATGAATAATTGTAAAAAGTATGTAAAGATATAGAATAATATATGAAATAAATATATGATATTAAGTGCATAAATATCGATGTTTTACATCAGTACTGATTTCATTCGAAACAGTAAAATTGCTGACACGACGAATAAAGAGAACATCGAGGTCAATTTATGTGTATTATGTAGGCATGTGGCTCTCGAGAACTACATTTTTTCCTTGTATCACGAAGAGAAAACATCGATCGTTGATATTCCATTTTTAAAATAAAGAAAAATTTCATTCGTTAAGAATGATCAGAATCAGAAAATTGTCTCCCTTACAAATCGAACTGTTTTATAAGCTGGAAAAGAGTTTTCTAATTATATTAAAAATCTTTGTGTTGTTATATCGCCCGGACATCGTCGATCACGATAATCAGATAAATACGTTGTTACCAAAAAAACTTTCGGATAATTATGACTTTGTGGTGATCGGTGGTGGATCAGCGGGATCAGTTATTGCGAATCGTCTTTCGGAAAACGAAAATTGGACAGTGCTTTTATTGGAAGCTGGTGGAATCGAGCCGATGTTATCGGATATCCCCATTATTTTTCCGACTTATCAAGTCAGTCCGATAGATTGGCAATTTAAGACGGAACCGTCATCGTATTATTGCCTGGGGATGAACAATAGGCAATGTAACTGGCCACGAGGAAAGGTGAAATCTTAGAAACTGATATCTAATATCTATAGAATTTTGTTCGAATAAATTGTCAAAGGATGTTATTATATTAAAAGGTATTAGGTGGCAGTAGTGTGATAAACGCTATGCTCTATGTACGTGGCAACAAAAAGGATTACGATAATTGGAAAGATCAAGGTAATCCTGGTTGGGATTACGAGAGTGTTCTGCCATATTTTAAAAAATCGGAGGGCAACAAAATCGAAGGTTTAGATCCCGTTTATCATGGGACTAACGGAGAGATGACCATCGAACATTTCAAATTTCAAACTCCTGTTACGGATTATTTGTTAGCAGCTGGCAAAGAGATAGGTTATAGAATAGGTGACATAAATGGATCGAATCAAACGGGATTCACGTATTCTCATGCAACAATCAGGGACGGTCTTCGTTGCAGTACTTCGAAAGCTTTCCTTCGGAAGGCATCGAAAAGAAAAAATCTTCATATATGTACGCATTCGATTGTCGAGAAAATTCTTATAAAAGAAAATTCAAAGACAGCTTACGGCGTAATGTTTCGGAATAATGAAAAAACATACACCGTTCGTGCGAATTTCGAAGTTGTTTTATCTGCGGGTACCATACAGTCACCACAATTGCTGATGCTGTCGGGGATTGGGCCAATGGATCATCTTAAGGAATTAGATATACCATTGATCCAAGACACGCCGGGTGTTGGTTCGAACCTTCAAGATCACGTAGCGATAGGAGGTATCGTTTACTTGGTCGATCCACCAGAAAAATACAAATTCAAACAGTTCACTTACGTATTGCCAAAACTTATTTCCCTTAAATCGCTAAAACAGTTTGCTAAGAAAAAAAGTGGTCCTTTATATACGGCAGCCGAATGCGAAGCAATGGCTTTTATTAATACCAAGTAAGTGAATCCTTTTTTTACAGACATTTCTTCTCAGGATTATTTTTATAAAAAATACCGTTCATTTGCAGATACTCGAATGTCTCCGCAGATTATCCAGATATTCAGCTATTTTTCTCAGCGGCTTCTATGAATTTGGACGGTGGAAGATTCAGTAAAAAGATATTTGGTCTTAGGGATGATTTTTATGAAAAAGTTTTCAAAAATATCAATTATCAGGATTCTTACTCTATTATACCAATTCTCTTGAGACCTCGTAGCAGAGGTTATATCAAATTAAGAACGAAGAATCCTGAAGATCACCCTATCATTGTACCCAATTACTTCAACGATCTTCGCGATCTTGAAGTTCTGGTAAAGATCCGTACTTTCCTATTTCCTAATGTTAATACATTAACATAAGTTAATAGTTATTATTAAAACTTAGAAAATTAGAACAAAATATCAACGAACGTATCGTTTTGATATCAAATTAATATTTAATATTAATTGATTGTTAAACTAATACCTCAATCGATCAGTTAAACTTTTTCAACGGACTTTTCTTAAATATACGATAAATATTAATTTGACATTTATGAAATGTTTTCTCTATCACAGATAGAAGGCGCAAAGTTTATACATAAGATAAGTCAAACGGCAACAATGCAAAATGTCAATGCTCGAGTAAATCCAAATAAAATACCGGCTTGTTCAATATTTCAATTTTTATCGGACGATTATTGGCGATGTCATGCACGCCATTACACAATGACTATCTATCATCCAATTGGTACATGCAAGATGGCACCTGCCAAGGATCCCATGGGTGTAGTTGATTCTCGATTAAAGGTACATGGTATTCAAGGTCTTCGTGTGATCGATGGATCTATTATGCCGAACATAATCTCTGGAAATACTAACGCACCCACGATAATGATTGCGGAAAAAGGTGCCGATATGATAAAGGAGGATTGGATGAGCCGAGGTCATTCATGATAAGCAAAATCAACGAATTATTCAATGTACTATTTTTACCGGTAAACTAGATCTTATCATATCTTCTAAAAATTATTTGAAATAATTAAATAAATATGTATATATATCTTGTTACATTACCGAGTTATTTTCGCATTACGCACATGTGCAAATTAAAATAATAAGATTAATTTCGAATGTGCTTATAATTGATCGAATATTTCTACATTTCGATAGTTTTCGTTTGCTCAGATGCTTTGTCAATACATCTTCCCGTATGTATACTCAAGTGTGCCACATGATTTCTACTACAATAACTACCTTTCATCTCCCTTTATACTAAAAGACAGAACCATTTGAAGCTCTATTCGTTCACTGGAGCTCGAATCAACCTGATTTGATCAACTCTTCAAGAACTTGGTAAGATCTTATAATCCTACGAAATCGTGTTAACAATTAAGCGGATAGAAATAATCAGATCGTATCGGTGGTTGATTCTCGCAACGAGCCGTACCTCTTAATTTTCTTCGAATACAAGTGAAATCATATATCTTACGATAGGTAAAGCGAAAAGTGAAAGAAAAAAAAAATAGGAAGAGTGAGAGAGAAAAACAGTGATTCACCATTTTTGTGCGTTGCGAATCGTTATAGAGTCGTATAGCGAAATACTGGCTTACATAATCGAAAGAGAAGTCTTCTCTTTTGCTTTTTTTTCTTTTTTTTTTCTTTTCTTTTCTTTTTTTTTCTTCTTCTTTTATTTTGTTTTCTTTCGCAAACTCGAAAAGGTTTATTAAAATTTTGGCACGTGTGTAATCAAAAAGATTTCTCGATTCGTTGAAAGATTCGTACATTAGGCAGGATGATCGTAATAGTTCGTTATTTCTTGTTATTACCCATGGAGAATCGGTTCACGTACGTGTAAATGTATATACAGGGTGTTCGTTAATAGATGTCCAAGCAAATTTCTCGCGATCGATTTAAGTATAAGAATAGTAAAAATTTGTGCAACCTAGATCAGTTACAGCGAAGTTCGTGTAAAAAGAATGTTATTTTTATACTAGTGATTTTTTTCGTTCATGAAGGTGAACGCGTTTTCTTTTTTTTTTCTTTTTTATTTTTTTATGGATACTTACAATATTTTTATGCATATTTTTATAGTAGTAGTCATTTGTAATTAAAGTCATATCAAGTGAAAAACTTTTATTACCCATTGTTTACGAATTAATCGGCATCCTAAATATTAAAGTACATAATTGCTTTTCTACACGACAACTTGAAAAACAATCGTCGGACTGTATAATATTTTGAAGTCGATTATATCGAATAGAACCTGACTTTCCGACTGATCTTCAACTCCTCAAATACACGATTATTCGATTTGTAAATAATATATTTATACAATATTGAGTATCGATCACAGAACAGTATGAATGTTTTAATTCATCGTTACGATGTCGATTATCTTATAAACAATACATAGTGAAAACTTTTTATTATATATCATTTTGATTGCCAATGATCGCTGTTATATAAATAATGGGAAAAAGAAATATTAAAGATATCGATTTAAAACACACAAAAGAAAAAAGAGAAAAAAACTACATCGATCTTCATATCTCGAAAAAATTACAAGTAAAAAGAAAAAAGAATGTTTACATGCACTTTATAGTTGATTCAGAGCCGTGCAAATTTTATTCAATAAAATTTTGTTTAATATAACCAACCAGTTATGAGATATTTGCTCTGATGTCTATGAACGGACACCTTGTATACACAAGTCTATTTGATTCAAGCAGGATGCAACGTTAACGGATGTCATTTGTCGACGAAGAAAGCTGGACAACGAAACAGAATACAAACACACACCTTTGCACTATAATTATTTTCCTAGTTTGTTCTTGACCAATTCATAGCTTCACGTATATATACATATATAGTTTAAAAGCAATTTTTAAATACTGATTTGTTTTATTAAATAAATGAAACATCAAGTTAGAGGTGACTCGAGAGTTATAGAGAAAAGTCAATCGTCATCTTGCAATGCAAAGGGATATATATATATATATATATATATACACACACACACATGGTTATATCGTTGTTCAGCTTTCTTCGTCGACGGAATGACTTTCGTCGACGTTGCATCCTTCTTGGACCGAATAGACTCGACTGAACGCAGTGGAAACGAGATGACGTCACGTCACGGATGTTTCACCGCCGTCAGACACGAGGGATTTCTTTGGCCCTCGAAAGAGAGGAGGTCGAGGAGTGGAAAGAAGAGAAGAAGGAGGCTTCTTAATTAGTGCGTCTAGCTTCGTCGGTTGGCTTGGCTGACGGGTTAACCGATATGCGGCTAACAACGTTTGCCTCTTGCCAAACGATCTTCCCCGAGGAAACGAACGAGTCTTAATGTCTGCGTCCTCTGTTCGCGTCTACTTGATATTTTTGGTCGTTGAGTCGATTAGCAACCTTCCTGTTGACCGTCCAGGAGCCACCATTGACTCGTAGCCGCGCGCCTTTCGACTCGAGTCACCGTTCGTTCCCCCTTTAGTTTCTTCTTTGTTCTCGTCGACGCTCCAAATGCTTCCAAAATGTTTGCGAGCCGGCAAGCTTGAGTCGATACTTCACCATCAGCCGCGCTACGTTCCACTGAATTTCATCAGGTAACGATCTTTCTCTCTCCTCTCTCTCTCTCTCTCTCTCTCTCTCTCTCTCTCTTTCTTTTTTCTTCTTTTTCTCTCTTTTTCTCTCTCTCAATCTCTCTATCTTTCTTTCTCTTTCAATTTTACTATCCTTCTCTCTCTCTCTCTCTCTCTCTCTCTCTCTCTCTCTTCCTACCGTACTTATCACTAATCAATTTAATTAATATTCATCCAATCGATTTTGAACGCCACTTGCTTTTATGAAAATCTCGAATTTCTTTCCTCGTCCTCGGAAGTAAACTCGTCCAGTAGCGTTTACCACCAACGTACATACACTCGAGTTCACCGTGTTCGTAGTAACCAGTTGCAATGGGAAATGATCGTACACGCATTTATCTTATGTAAAACGTATTTAACGGACCAATAGTAAGAGTACGATCAATCGGAGGTTGCCTTCAGTACCAAACTCGATTTCGTTCGTGCGCCCGCGTGCGCCCCCGCGCCATTCGGTATTTCAATCTAAATGTCGCTGATTATCTAGTCCAACTTGCGTGGGATCTTATGGTATTTCAAAGACGAAAAAAGAAGAAAAGAAGAAAAAAAATAAGAGGGAGAAGAAGAAATCGTACAATACAATTTTCATGCTCACTGTCTTTTTGTGTTACTTTTCGATCGAATCAAATATGATATTAGTCCAAGTCCGAGGAAGTACGTGATAAGTGACTTGTTTCTTTATCTAATCATCGTGTTACATCAAGTCGAACTAAGTTCGCGATTATTCCGTACAATCGTAATCACGCGATTAGCAAATTTACATTTGTCTCGTGGACATGAACACGTTAACGGCTACTGTCAATGATCACCACCCCAGAATTTACAAATTAATTATCATAAATCGAAGAGATAATTTAGATTAACCGTAGAGATAATTTTCAATAAGACAAATAATAAAATAATAGTGTGAAGTAAAATTGTGCGACAATTAAAAAACATTATTAACGGTATTTTCGATTAAACAATGAAACTACGGGTAAAGAACATATATATACATGTATTCGTGATATAAATGAAAATTATTCTTTCGAGTATCAATCAACTAATCAGTTTTAAGTTAAAAATTAACAAATATAATAATTTGACAAAAACTAAATTTCTATGATGAATTATGTTACAATAATATAAGGAGAAGTAATACTGACCGTCATGATTATTTTATTATTACAATATTAACATTCAATATTTATCATTTTTAATCGTCTAATGTATCTTATCAGGAGCAATCAAATGTATTATAATGGATAGATTGTCACCGCTAAAAACCGCTAAAGTGTAAATACTCATTATTAATAAGAGCATAGTCATATTCAAAATTATAAAATATCAATAATTTATCATCACAAGCTTATAATAATGAAAATTTTATTCCGTTACAACGAATAAGACATACGATAATCAATATCTGTTAAAATTCTGTCAGGGCTCTTCCGTTTTAGTCGAGAGTTACTTATATGTCCGTTCAAATGCCTGTCACGATTTTCTTCTTATATTTCGTGTAATTTCAAGAGAAGGTTACGTATTGCGAGTTGGATTATATTTAGTTAGACGATTCTTGACGAGCATTATCGGAAAGACTTCCGATGTATTACGTATCTCTCTTTCTCTCTTTCTCTCTCTTTCTCTTTCTCTCTCTCTAACTCTCTTTCCTTCTCTCTCATGCATGTTGCTTATTTGTATAGAAAGGCATCTATCGTTTTGGTTCTCTTATAGTCTGTGGCCGTGAGGCCACTGCACCCTACCCTAGCCGTTCTATTGACGTTCTGCAGAACCACTATATCTATCTATCCGATCCCTGTTACAGATTTACCGTTCTTTATGTAACGACATATCATATTTAACATTTACCAACTCTCTACACATTATCTACAACGGTATTTAAGGAAAGAATTGAGGGAAATCGAAGATAATCGATGCCTCGTAATTTCCTCTTCCATCGCAAGCAATAAAGAGTGCCGATTAAGTAAAAAATAAAAGGAAAGTAAGAGGAATGAGAATAACGTTTACTTTCTATCTTTGGTGCTACAATAACGAGTGTTAGAACGTTCTCGATGGTATTGATCTCTCTCTCTCTTTCTCTCTCTCTCTCTCTCTCTCTCTCTTTCTCTCTCTCTCTCTCTCTCTCTCTCTTTCTCTCTCTTTCTCTCTTTCTCTCTATGTTTTCGTTGTTTCAGTTCATACGGTTTCTCGCTAGTGCATGGACCATCATTTTCACTTTTATTCACAAATCCTCTGAAATGATAAATTACACGCGCGCAACCGAATGGAAAATCTGTCGCGATCGTAAGTACCGTGGTGGAGAGAACGTTGGTGTTTAATTAACAGTGAATAGTTATTAAACATCGTTGGTATACGATGGCATACGTTGACATTCATAAGTCGTTATCAGTAAGAAAGTCTTCTTAATATTATGTATCTATCTAAATCTATCGTTATCCTCTATCGAATCTAATGATGTTTTATAATACCATATGTAATAGATCATTAATTTAATTTCAATAATTAATGGCCCGAAAATTGGAGAAAAACAAAATGATCTATATTTGATCAAAACGTGGTTATCGTCGTTAATCGTGCAGAATAAATGTATGATAAACGTGAGCGGATAGAAAATAAAAAAAAAGAAAGAAAAGAAAAGGAAAGAGAAAGAAAAAAAAACGTAGACTAGTTTAATAAAAAGTAAATTCGATAATTTACAGATGATCTTGGGTGACGTACAATGATACGGATTTTTAAAATGCGTTTACTCGATTTTCTCCTGCTTTTGGTGCAGTATGCATTCGCTAGGCAAGTCAATCCAACGATGGTGAGTATAAATATTAATCGTCATGATAAAAACGTCACGTAGGAAGGCACACCGTTATTTCGACGATCAAATCAAATGATACGACCTCAAAATTCTAATATGGATTAAGATTATTACTAATATTAAAATCTTTTTTTCAATACTGACCAAACGAAATAACGGATGTATTCTGACGTTACGTTATTGATGAGACGATATGCAACAAAGAAAAAGCAAAAAATAGTATAGTCAATTAGAAATTTCCAAATCGTATTAAAATAATTATTTTATCACTGATTATGGAATATGGAAATGTTAAGTACATAACATGTCACATACTTTCCATATCTGATTAACTAATACTCCTAATGAGATTTTTCTGTTTGTTGTATCTTTTTTCTTTATTTCTCTTTTTATTTCATGAAAAAAAAAAAAATAATTTAATTTGTAACGGATCGTACATCCAACGGAACATTAACACGGTGTCGTTTCTTTCAGCTTAATCAACTGGGCATAAATTACGACAGCTTCATTATATCAAACACAACAGGATGTTGCGGCTGCAGTTTCGAAGATACAAAATACATGGACTCGGTTTGCGGAGGCCAATCTGCTTTCATGACTTTAGTTCAGAATTTAATGATGTCAAGATGCGACATAGCTGATCCTTGCCGTCGATTGGGTAGAGACGATATACCGAACGAATGGTAAATAAATGATCTGAACAACGAATTCGAAGATCAAACATTTTGGCAAAGACATTTATGACGAAACGTATGTTTACGTAGGTACGACTTCATCGTCGTTGGTGCAGGTGTAGCCGGACCTATTATTGCCAGAAGATTAAGTGACAATGCTTGGAATAGAGTTTTACTGATCGAAGCTGGTCCCGAAGAACCAACCATGACGGCTATTCCAGGATTAGCTTGGAACGCTATTCAATCGTCACTAGATTGGAAATATAAAACGGAACCAACGAGACCACATCCAACAGCCTGCTTAGGTAGAACAATCTATCATTATCATCCGATTCTTCTAATATCGAACGAAATTCGTTGAATTTTTATTCGAAATTTCAGATACTGGTGGAAAGTGTAATGTACCTAGAGGAAGAATGATGTCAGGTACCGGTGGTATGCACGGAATGATGTATTATCGTGGTCATCCAGAGATCTTTAATAAATGGGCACGCGAGGGTAACGTTGGATGGTCCTATGATGAAATCGAACACTATTTCCAACGTGTAGAGGATCCAGTCGATCCATCGATGTTGAGTTCACACGCTCGTACTGTACCTAATGGTCCAGTGAAGATTCAACATTATTCTCATAGACCACAATTTGTTAGTGTACTTTTGGAATCAGCTGCAGAATTAGGTTACAGAACGTACGGTTTGAAGGAGTATACCCAAACTGGTTTCATGGTAGCACCAATGACAGTGGAGAAAGGATTAAGAGCATCAACCCCTAAAGCCTATTTAAGACCTGTATACAATAGAAATAATCTAAGAGTTCTGACTAATGCTCAAGTATTGAGAGTTTTGATCAACGATTACGATATGAAGGCATACGGTGTCGAACTGATCGACAAACATGGTCAAAGGAGAATCATCAAATGTAACAAGGAAGTTATTTTGACGGCTGGTGCCATGGGATCGCCGCAGATACTTCTAAATTCCGGTATTGGACCGAGAGAGCAATTAACTAAATTTGGTATTAAAACCTATAAGGATCTACCAGTAGGACGGTATTTTATCAATCACGTATCCATTGCTGTACCAATGAGTATTAGAGATACTTCGGTAGAGACTATGACTATGCAATCCGTGAACGAATATCTTGAATCTAGAACTGGTGATCTGGCTAGCACTGGATTAACTCAGGTCACTGCTTTCCTTGAAAGTAATTATACTATTCCTGGTATACCTGATTTGCAAGTATTCTTCGACGGCTTCAGTTCGTACTGCCCGAAAACAGGATTGCCAAACGAATGTACGAATGGTATCAAAGGACCTTGCCCGAATAGAAGAAAGATCGTCGCTAGACCGACCGTCGTAATTCCCGAAAGTCGTGGTACTTTAGAATTGCGTAGTGCCAATCCTTTAGATCTGCCTCTAATGTATCCTGATTACTTTACCCATGAAAAAGATATGAAAGTTTTGATCGAAGGTGTAAGAAAAGTACTTAAGCTCATAGATACCCCGACCATGAAGAAATGGGATCTTCAATTAGAAACATTGCATCATCCTCTTTGTACAGAGTAAGTCTATTATTTGTTCGTTTTTAGTTCTTTTTTTTTTATAATTTTTTTTATAATTATTAAAACAAACGTACTGACAATAACATCAAAATGTTTTCAAGATATCACTTCGGCACGGACGCATATTGGGAGTGTTATATACGAGCTAAGACTGGACCCGAAAATCATCAAGCCGGTACCTGCAAAATGGGACCAGCAACCGATGCTGATGCCGTCGTCGATCCGCAATTACGAGTACATGGTGTACCAAACATTCGTGTTGCCGATCCTTCCATATTTCCATATTTACCCAATGCTAATCCGATCGCTGCTATAATGATGGTAGCTGAAAAGGCATCCAATATGATTATCAATTCGTGGTAATCACATAATTAATTTACACGTGATTTTTTCACAAAATTTCTTAATAAACGATTACTTTTTTTTCTCTATCTATGAGTTTTATTTTATACTCTAACAATTTTCCATATCTATATATACTAATTTAAATATAGACATTATATATAGTAAACAATATTTCAATATGCGTGATGTTAGAGGAAAAAAAATAGAGTGACGTAATGAGAGATACATATGTTATATTGTATATATATATATATATATATATATATATATATATATATATATATATATATATATATTTTGGCAAGTATCGATAAGGTCGAGGTATTAAAGGAAGATTTTTTGTAAATAAGAAAACATTTCAAGAAACATTTTGTTGCTAATAATAGAGAGCGATTGTATTGGACAACATAGAATATACTATATATATACATTCTATATAAAAACATATATATACCTATATATACGTGTATGTGTTTCTGTTTCTGAGTATGTATGTATATTTGATCGATATAATGAAATTGATATAATTGAATATCGTATAAAATAAATACTATATAACTGTAATTTGATATTGTTTGTCAAAGATATGATGCATAATCTGGTATAGGAAAGGTGTGGTTAAATAGTCGGACAGGTAAAAGGATACGCTCCAATGAGAAAAAAATTAGAATAAAGAATCTGGAAGATCAAGTGACCAGAAAATCGGATAATGGTAAATTGATCTTTAAATCAAAGTGGGGGAATATCACCAAGATTCATGAACCAGCATCTGCATACGATCAGGCATTTGTTGGCGGTTGTTGAGCGAGGAAATATCGGTAAGTAACAGTGATTTATTATTTATTTCATGGGCTTACATTTGCAATAATGATTTGAATTTACATTATCTACTGACGTATTCTAATTGCCACTGTTTGGATTGTTATTCTTACAATTAGCTAAATCAATTTCGTCAAAGGATAGACAGAGAAAGTGAAGCAACATTGAAGGATAAGTTCGCGAGACAAGTGAGTGTCACGATCAATAGAATTCTTGCTTTTCTAAAAAAAAAGAAAAGACAATAAATAATAAAAAATTGCCTTCAACATTTCATACTTTCTGTGCAATATTTTTTAGATTAAAGCTCGTGGAATCGAGTTGAGGAATAGACGAAAAATCTTCAAAAAAAGAAAATGGAATTTTGTCTTTCTGCAACTTCTGCATCTGCGGCGCAAGGATCTTCTAATTTTTTATTCACGCAACTGTTAAGAACGCTGCTCATTGCTCAATGCTCTCTGAACGTTAATAATGAATACCCGAAAGATCGTACGAATGAGATTATAAATTCGAAAAGGGAATTTGATTTCGTGATAGTAGGAGGTGGTACCGCTGGATCGGTTTTAGCAAACAGATTAACAGAGATAAACAATTGGGATGTATTGCTGATCGAAGCTGGCGAAGATCCATCGGTATTATCAAACGTTCCTGGAGCGATTTTGATGATTCAAGGATCCGAAGAAGATTATAGTTATGATATCGAATCGCAGGAAGGATTTTGTCAAAGTATGAAAAACAAAAATTGCAAATGGGGTAAAGGAAAGGCTCTAGGCGGTAGCAGTGTGATAAATGCAATGTTATACGTTCGTGGAAATGATCGAGATTACGATGAATGGGAACATCTTGGTAACGAAGGTTGGAGTTACGAGAAAGTGTTACCATATTTTAAAAAATCGGTCGATTGTCCTCAAGAGTACATAGATAAGTGGGGAGACAAACATTGCGCTAAGGGTGGTCCTATGAATATTAGAAGTTACAATTATTCCGAAACAAACATACAAGAGATCTTTACAAACGCTGCTCGCGAACTTGGTGTACCAATTCTTGAAGCGTTTTACGAAGAAGATTATATAGGGTATGCGAAGGCTTTGGGAACTATTGATATGTCTCGTCGAGTAAACGCAGCAAAAGCGTTTCTTTCACCGATAAAGGATAGAAAGAATCTCTACGTGATGAAGTCCGCCAGGGTAGACAAGATCCTTATGAACGATAATCAAGCTGCTGGGGTTAGAGTGAGCTTAAAAAATGGCGAGCAAGTCGACGTGATGGCATCAAAAGAAATAATTTTATCAGCTGGCACTATCGCAACTCCTCAGATTTTAATGCTTTCTGGAATTGGACCAGCAAATCATCTAAATGAAATAGGAATACCTCTGGTGACTGATTTACCCGTTGGAAAAAATCTTCAGGATCACGTAATATGGTTAGGAATTCAACTGGCATACATTAATCACACGAACTCACCACCATCACCATCGCATATAATGGACATAGCTTATGATTATCTGATGAAAGGATCTGGTGAATTGAGCACGATCGGTGGTGTCGAGCTAATTGCGTTTCTTAACCTAACTGATCCACAATCGAAATATCCCGAAATAGAGATTCTCTTTACTCACGTACCAAGATGGCAGCTAGATAAACTCCAAGTGCTTTTGAAAGCCTTTGACGTTTTAGACGAACTAATCGAGAACATGAGTAAAATTGTTATGGAGACAGACATCGTCTTTATATGCCCGGCTTTGTTGAGACCAAAGAGCACGGGTGAAATTAAATTACGTAGCTCCGATCCTGCCGATCAAGTTAAGATCTATGCGAATTATTTTGCCGATCAATCGGACAGAAAGATTCTTCTGAAGTCTCTCGATTTTGTTAAGTCGTTAGTAAAGACTAAAACTTTCCAAAACAATGGAATAAACTTACGTCACTACGATATACCCAATTGTCGTAATACTGAACCAGATACTATGGAATATTGGGATTGCAATTTAAGTAACACAGCAGCAACATTCTATCATCCGGTTGGTACAGCTAAAATGGGCCCTACTGGTGATTCTACAGCAGTCGTCGATCCTCGTCTCAAAGTACATGGCATTCAGAGACTAAGAGTTGTCGATGCTTCTATAATGCCGCAAATTATCAGTGGAAATACAAACGCACCAACGTTAATGATAGCTGAGAAAGGAGCAGATATGATCAAAAAGGACTGGCTTGGAAAGGATGAGCTTTAGAAGTAAAGTAACTGACAGTCGTAAAGTAAACTTTAAGTTCTTATAAACCAGGATGCTTCTTTAATAGGAAGCTTACTTGCTTTTATAACATAGAAGAAGAAATATATCGTATTTACTGCGATGATTAAAAATATTCAAATCGCTTTCTGGTATTTGGGTTCAATATAGATATAAGTAATATTATGTTGGATTATGTAAATATTATGTCCCAAATTAGATTTTCAAAATTTCATAGGAGTGTCTTTGTTTACTTATTTCGTAGAAAACGTTTGACAATTAAATATTATCACTTTAGAAATGTAGTAGAAAATATTTTCATTACTTTATATACTAATAAATAGTAGATAGAAAAGAAAGATATTTAGAATTATAGATATGCGTATAGAATGTGTATAACATTTCTACAATAAACCGTTTCTTTCGATACGTATGATTTTATCCTAGTTATGACATATTAATAAAATTTTGTTTATCCTTTTATGACATACTTAATAAAAAACCATAAAAATAACGTATTTAAATTAGTATAATACATACATTATATCGATATATATTATAATCATTGATGAAAGCTAATTTTTTTATTATGCATTTTATCAAATAAAATGTGTATTTATGTTAAATTGTTTAAGTATGGACAGTTGTTTTTACGTAATATAAAACTAATAATAATAATTTATAATTCAGATTAAACAGATAAAGAAAAAAAAAAAACAAATTATTGATAGAATATGGTTATGTTTGCTCATTGATTTAAACAGTAACAAAAAAACTGAATATGCTAGTTAAAAAAAATATTATATCGACTTGACTATATGGAAATTAATAAATGATTTAAATATATATTAAATATATATATACATATTATATAAATATATATGTATTAATATAATTAAATATATATATACATATTATATAAATATATATGTATTAATATATTTAAATATACTTGTAAATGAATTTAAAATAACGTAGCATAATAAAAAAATACATACAACAAATAAAAAGTAATTATGAATACTTGTACTCCTTGATCTACATTACAATGAATTCGGTAAGCAAACCGATTATAGCAGATAACCAGAGGGTTGAAAGGAAAAAAGAAATAAACTCGTATTAAAGGCTACTGTGTATGTTTCACCTTGAAGGATTTTAAAAACCATCTACCGTCACTATATTATATCAAGGTAACGTACTCAACATTTATACTTTCCACCGTTACATAAATAACTTCAGTATATCATTTTATCTCATACAGTCAATTACCTGAACAGAACGTGAAATACTCTACTAAAAAATATCATTTTCGAAAATAATTGATTTATTGTTGCGGATGAATATTGTCTAAATAATTTATTGTTGTGATAAATAGTGGAAATAGTAATATTTTTCTCTAACGAAGAAATTTTGTGCAAGCATTCGAATTGTGTTTTAATTTCTAATTTCCAATTTCTAACCGATCTTTGCATCGCAGACATTTTTTTCGTGAGTATTCCTTTTTGAGAAAAATAAGAAACTTATACAAAATTACACCGATTGTTACTTAATGTTAACTTAAAAAAATCAAGGAAGCCATCGACTTTCTGAAATTATATTGCATGATATTTACTAGCTCTAACTACGTACTCACAAGTTAGGTTTTAAATTTTTTAACTGATACGGAAACATTCAAATCAGATAATTCAAAAACTTCGTCGATATTTATGCATATTTCCTTCTAAATCTAATTTTATTTCTTTGATATTTGGTTTCATTGATAAAGGACGTCTGAAAAACTTCCTTAAAGTTATGTCCTTTTGTTCAAATTTTTTTTGCTGTTTTCCAAATTCGTTACAAATACATTAAATAAGTTTAACAAGAAAATATATCAAATAACTTAAACAAACTTAATTGTGCTTATAATGAAAAAACTTGTTCAAGTGTCACTTATAATGAAACACTTTTTTAAGCAATTACAAAAAATTACAAAAATAAGTACAAAAGTACGGAAATTTTTTATATAAATAAAGAACGTTTTGCATTTAAATTACTAGTTTGTAATATATTACTGGATGCTGATAACGATGGAAGTTTCAAACAGAATTTACAACGAAGTGATATTTCGGTGATAGCATTTTGACGATATTTTACGGCGATTATATTTACATAAAGTAAAGAATAAATTTGAATACGTGTAGATATTACAAACATATTTACAAAAAAAGTCCTGTAAAATTCATAAATTATTTTATTATTATAGATTATTTTATTGATAATCATTTACGATGTGGTTAAAATAAAATAAATCAAAATAATTTGGAACGTACAAAACTGTACGATATATTCCACATTTCCATGCAATTTTGCTTCGCAATATTAACAATAAATATGTTTGATACCAAATTTTATCTATTGAATTTTTAAAATCCGGGAGAATGAAGAATTTTTTTAATTCGAAAAATTTAAAAATATGAAAAAAGGATGTTTCCAATAAGGTTAAATGAAAAATGCGTAGTAAAGACAAATAGTGCTTAGAAGAAAATACTCTACAAAAAATACTTTCAAAACTTCATAATTTTTCGAATTTGTGTTTCAGATTTTATTTCATTCGCGTGTTACTGGTTTGTTACGATAACTTATGAAGAGTAAAAAAGTAAATCGATGAAAATGTAGTCATTGAACAATGTCTCAAATATTTGAAAAGTATATGGTAAAAAATGGTAAAAAAATGATCTGAAATAGGATCAAAATAACTTCAAAAAAATCCAATAGAATAATCAATTTGCGTAGTAATTCTGATTGTAAGACATATTACACATATTGATAAAAGCGAAGGATTATTAACCATTGAAAGATATATATTGTTTCATTGAAAGTTCTTAACTGAGAGATCATTATTATTGCATCTCAGTCCTGCTACAATTGAAGAAAAAAACAAGATTTAGCTAATTAAAAGATCAATGATGATGGACCTTGCGACAACTGCAAGAACTGCAATACAAGCGAATGCGATTCCGATCGGTATCGGAAAACTAAGTATCATACCGATTATAGTATCTGCCTTAACTTATTTGAACTATAATTTAGTAGATCCTGAAAATCAACCTCAAGTCACGAAAAAATTATTAAAAGAATATGATTTTATAGTGGTCGGTGGAGGTTCAGCAGGTAGCGTTGTCGTTAACAGATTAACAGAGAATCCAGAATGGAATGTGCTTCTTTTAGAAGCAGGTGGTAAAGAAAACGAGATCACAGACATACCAATTTTTTCTTTTTTCTTGCAAAACAGCAAACTGGATTGGAAATATAAGCCTCAAGCACAGGATAATGCTTGCCAAGCAATGAAAGATAACCGTTGCCGTTGGCCTCGTGGAAAGGTACGCTCTTTGATTTATTTGTGAAGTAAGATCATTGAAGAAATCAGCAGCAAGAATAATTATTTTGTAATTTGTATCGTCGGTATGTTCAATTACAATACGTTGTAAGGCAAATAGTGTCGAGTATACGAAAAACACTATTAGACCAGAGAGAAAGTAATTCTTTATTGACAATGATAATTTTATAAATTTGTAGATAAATTCGTTTTTAAAGGGGAAAAAAAACGGATGTTTGTTAATATAAAACAGCATTCATACCGGATAAAAAAGAGTATTAGATAGTACAAAACGCATGAATGCAATGAATTTGCATTAAACGTATTCTGTGTAATTTTCTAATACCTATAAATCTAATATCAAATTATATAAAATAAACTATAAATCAAATTACGATAAAGTAATTAAAAATATATTTTATTAATTAATTTATTAACCGAATAAAAGATTAATCTTGTATCCTTCGAATTAGATAGCCATTTGAACAGCGGATACGATTTCTAAACATCTATACCTAAAATCCTCCGGATTCTGTTATTTAATTGAACATAGGTATTGAATTTATGTAGGACTACGTTATCGGAGCTCACCGATAGAATTTGGAATGCATAAGACTACATTATCGGCAACATTACAATATATTAATAACAGATGCTATCGAAAGTCATGAAAACCTTTTTACTGGCTCTCGTAAACACTGCTCTAAATTATTAAATTATTATTTTATTCTATTGATTCTAGGTATTAGGTGGTTCGAGCGTACTTAATACTATGATTTATATTCGTGGGAATCGTCATGACTACGATCAATGGGAAAGCCTTGGTAATCCTGGTTGGGGATACGAAGATATACTCCCATACTTTAAAAAGTCACAGGATCAAAGAAACCCATATTTGGCGCGAAACAAAAAATACCATAGCACAGGTAAGTTACGATGTTGATCATTCATGGAATTTGGTGGATTCGAGTGATTAATTTTATAAGACAACAAGAAATTACAAGTTATGTTGAATTATACATTTAGTTTCATGAAAAAATGGTTTCTCTAGGAGGTTACTTGACCGTTCAAGATTCTCCGTATAATACGCCTCTGGGTCCAGCATATCTTCAAGCTGCAGAAGAAATGGGTTATGATATAGTGGATGTAAATGGCGAACAACAAACGGGCTTCGCATTCCTTCAATATACAATGCGTAGGGGTACTAGATGTAGTGCGGCCAAAGCATTTATACGACCCATTCAATTTCGAAAGAATTTTCACTTATCACTATGGAGTTATGTTACGCGTATTCTCATAGATCCAAGTACGAAAAAAGCCTACGGCGTAGAATTCATTAGGAATGGTCGTGTTGAGACCGTATTTGCAAAGAAAGAAGTTATACTTTCGGCAGGTGCCATAAACACTCCTCAATTATTGATGCTATCTGGAATCGGAGCTAGGAATCACCTTGAAGATCTTGGTATTCCAGTGATCCAGGATTCACCTGGTGTAGGACAGAACCTTCAAGATCATATAGCACTTGGTGGTCTAATCTTCCTCATTGATAACGAGATCAGCTATAAGTACAATCACGTGATAAATATAAACGCTGCATTGAGATATGCAATTACCGAGGATGGTCCTCTAACTTCGAGCGTTGGTCTGGAAGTAATAGGTTTCCTATCCACCAAATACGCCAATCAAACGGATGATTGGCCTGATATAGAGTTCATGGTTTGCTCTAGCAGTATTACTACTGGAGGAAAACAAGTAAGGAAAGTTATGGGTCTAACAGACGATTTTTATGATGAAGTCTATGGAGCGATTACTGATCAAAGTAATTTCAATATCTTTCCGATGCTCCTCAGACCCAAATCTCAAGGTTATATAAAATTAAAGTCAAAAAATCCACTCGATTATCCGTTGATATATCATAATTATTTGACGAATCCTGATGACGTGAGAGTATTGCGAGAAGGAGTTAAAGCAGCAATTGCATTTGCTGAAACAAGTAGTTTGAGAAGATTAGGAGCAAGATTTCACAGTAAGCCATTTCCAAATTGTAAACATCATCCGATGTTCACAGACGAGTATTGGGAATGTGCGATTCGTCAATTCACGATGACTATTTATCACATGTGCTGCACTGCGAAAATGGGTCCACGATCCGACCCAATGGCCGTCGTAGATCCCTCTTTAAAAGTATATGGAGTAGAAGGACTTCGAGTGATCGATGCTTCGATCATGCCCACGATCGTTAGTAGCAACATCAATGCACCTGTAATAATGATAGGTGAAAAGGGTTCAGATCTCATAAAAGAAGATTGGTTTTATAGACAAAAAAGAAGCAATAAGACTATTGCAGCTTCTTTCGATGAACATTAAGTAATTATTATAGTTCATCGGACGAAAGTAAAATCCATATTTATTTATTACGTAATATAAAATAATTAAAAAAATTAATAAAAGTTTCTAAAAGCATGCTTTTTGAAGATTTCTGTTTCGTCTTTTTTTATTTGTGATTAAGATGTCACTTTATATAGATAATATCTGCTGAATAGAACGAATGGTACCACTATCTCGTAATACTGAATGAATTCATCGCATCTTGTTATAGACATACCAAACATTCCAATGTAAAAATGTAATGCACCATTATTTTAGAGAATTCGGTCTGCCTTTCTTATATAAAAAAAACTTTAGAGCGATGTTATTGTTACGAATGAACGCAGCGAAAGTATTTTGTTAGTGGATAAAGAATAAAAAGAAATTCTATTTAATGATGTCCACCAGGGTACCTTATGAAGTACTTATCTGTACTTATGAACAATAATTGAATTACTGAGTTTATGGTGACCTTGAAAAATGGTGAATGAGTCGACGTAACAGCATCAAAAGAAATAATTTTATCAGCTGACACTATCGCAATTCCTCAGATTTTAATGTTTTCTGGAATATGACCAGCGAATCATTTACGTAAGATGAGAATATCTTTGAAGACTGATTTATTCATTGGAAAAAATCTTCAGGATCACGTAATATAGTTAGGAATTCAACTGGCATACATTAATCACACGAAGACACCACTATCACCCGTTAATGAACATTGCTTATGATTATTTGCTGAAAGAAACTGATGAATTGGCTACGATCGATGATGTCGATCTACTTACATTTTTTAACGTAACCAAAATATACCGAAACAGAGATTCTTTTTACTCATATACCAAGACGACGGATGTATAAACATCAAGTGCTTTTGAAAGCCTTCCACGTTTTAAACAAACTAATCGAGAACATGAGTAAAGTTATTATGAAGATAGACGTCGTCTTTATATGCCCGGCTTTGGTGAAACTTAGCCTGGTAAAATTAAATTACGAGTATCAACTCTGCCGATCAAGTTATGATTTACGCAGATAATTTTGCCGATCAATCGGACAGAAAGATTCTTTTGAAGTCTGTCGATTTTGTTAAATTGTTAATGATGATCAAGACTTTACAAAACCATGGAATAACCATACGTCATTACGATATACCCGATTGTCATTACACTGAACCCGACACCATGGAATATTGGAATTGCAACTTAAGTAACAGAGCAGGATCATTTTACCATTCGGTAAAAGTAGGTCCTTCTGGTGGTCTTACAATAGTCATCGATCTTCATCTCTAAGTACAAGGCATACAGGGATTAACAGTCGTCGACGCTTCTATAATGCCGCAAATTATCAGTGGAAATACAAACGCACCAATATTCATGATAGCCGAGAAGAGAGCAGATACGATAAAAAAAGGACTGGTTCGGAAAGGATGAAGTTTAAAAATAAACTAACTGACATTTGGATAGCGAACTTTAAATTTTTATAAATCAGGATGCTGTTTTAATAGAAAGCTACTTTGCTTTTATAATATAGAAGAAGAAATATATCGTATTTATTGGGATGATTAAGAATATTCAAATAGGTTTCTGGTATTGGGGTTTAGTATAAATATAAGTAATATTATGTAGGATTATATAAATATTATATCTCAAGATAAATTTTCAAAATTTCATTGGAGTAGTTTCATGTTTTTGTCTATTTCGTAGAAAGTTTGAGACATTAAATATTATTATGTTAAAAATGAAGTAGAAAATATTTTCATTAGTTTATATACTAATAAATAGTAGATAGAAAAAAAAGATTTTTTAGAATTGTAGATATGCGTATAGAATTATATAAAATTCATACAATAAACGTTAAATGCATAATTTTATCATCTTTTACGATAACACACTTAATAAAACACCGCAAAAATAATGTATATCAATTTAATGTATATCAATACATGCATTTGGTGTATATTATGATTATTAGCGAATGTTGATTGCTTTATTTTACATTCCATCAAGTAAAAAGTAAAATACGTATTTATATTTCATTGTTTCGTAGATTTACACTGTATTAACAGATGTTCTTATGTAGTATGAAACTAATTTATTCCCGATAAAATAGATAAAGAACAAAGAGTGAGAAATGATCGATACGCAAAAATGCGGATATATGTGCTCAGTGATTTCGAAAGTAACTGTAAAAGTGAATTTATTGCTTAAAAAGAATTTTACGTTTATCTGAATGATGAAAATTAATTAATAACTTACAAGATTTACATGGATCCATATTACATAAAAAAGTACTATATTTATTATAATCTTCTTTTATACAATTTATTTTAACTATTTTAATTTATTATTACTATTTAATTCATTTTTAAAGTTTTTCCATAGAATTGTCCTAAAATCCGTATAACTGAATATTAAAAATCACTGTAATAAATTGACCTTGAAGGATTTTAAGATCGCTGCGCAGTCGTTCTGTTTCATCAAGGTGATAATCAATATTTATATGTTCCATCTCCGTATTGCTAGCTTTAGTCTACCGTTTTGTCTCGTATAGTGAACTACCCAAACGGAACATATAAGATACTCTATATATAATAAATATTATTTTCGAAATTAATTGATTTATTGTTGCAGATGAAGAGTGTTTAAATGATTTATTATTTCGAAAAATAGTAGAAATAGTAATATTTTTTTCTAAGGAAGATATTTTGGGTAAGCATTCGAATTGTATTCTAATTTCTAATATCCAATTTCTAATCGATCTTTGTATCACAGATTTTTACTTCATAACTCAGACATTTAATTCAAGTGAGTATTCCTTTTTGAGAAAAATAAGAAACCGTCGATTCCATTATACAAAATTACACCGACTATCACTTAATGTTAACTTAAAAAAATTAAAGAAGCCATCGACTTTCTGAAATTATATTGCATGACGTTTACTAGCTCTAACTACGTACTCACAAGTTAGGTTTTAAATTTTTTAACTGATACGGAAACATTCAAATCAGATAATTCAAAAACTTCGTCGATATTTATGCATATTTCCTTCTAAATCTAATTTTATTTCTTTGATATTTGTTTTCAGTGATAAAGGACGTCTGAAAAATGTCCTTAAAGTTATGTCCTTTTGTTCAAAATTTTTTTTTGCTGTTTTCTAAATTCGTTACAAATACATTAAATAACTTTAACAAGAAAATATATCAAATAACTTAAACTTGAATGTGCTTAGAATGAAAAAATTTGTTCAAGTGTCACTTATAATGAAACACTTTTTTAAATAATTACAAAAAGTTAGAAAAGTAAGTACAAAAGTACAGAAATTTTTTATATAAATAAAGAACGTTTTGCATTTAAATCACTAGCTTGCAATATATCACTGGATAAGTCGATAAGAAACATATCCAACTGAATTTACAGAGAAGTGACATTTAGCTAATAGTATTTTGACGATGTTTCACGCTGATTATATTCAAATAATGTAAAGAATAAATTTGAATACGTGTAGATATTACGAACATATTAAAAAAAAAAGTCCCATGAAATTCATAGAATATTTTATTATTATAGATTATTTTATTGATAATCATTTACGGTGTGTTTAAAATAAAATAAATCAAAATAATTTGGAATGAACAAAACAGAAAAATATATTCCACATTTCCATGTAAGTCCACTTCTTGCGGAAATCTCATAACTTTTTAGAGGACTTAGAATCTGAGAGATAAAAATATTATTATTTACTATAGTTCTAAATTAATCTCCTATTTGTTCATACTGACGTCGCTATCAAAAATATAAAATTTATGACATTTGCCCTAAACAATTAAATCTCAGCAATGAATCCGTCAAGTTTAAGAATATTTATTTAAAGTACATTTACCTATGTTTAATAAAAGATGCATCAGAGGATTAAAATGATTTATTATTCGCTTTAGTAACTACTCGACTTTAATTTATCAGACTTTCAGAATTATTTTGTGATATCTATTGAGGAATATAAATGATTAATTTTATAAAATTTCATCTTTTTTTCTTGTTTTTTATATAAAATTTATATGCACTATATATACCTACATATACCGAAATAGATCATTTGTTCCTCATATAAAATATAGCAAAGTTTTTTATTTCGATATAATTTCACAAATATCTCATAAAATTTCTTTATAGTTCAAATAAATTAAATAAATTCAAATAAATGCATTTTTAATTAAATATAAGTAATATAAATAACTATAAATTTAATTAAATAGAGATTTGAATTAGATAAAATTCGTAAAATTCTTTAGTTTAGTCCTTCTAATAAGAAAAGTGAAAAGAGTCAGACGAATATATAAACAGCCAAACATATAAATTTGTATCAGTGTCAGAAGTGTAAAATAAATTTTTTGAAAATAATAAAGAACATATTTAAAAAAATAGTAAAAAGTTATAAACCAGGAATTGAAAATACGGACAGAAATGATTAGAAAATATACTGAGAAAGTTTAATATATCAAACATAAACTTTACGAATTTTTGATAATATTTTAAATTTGGTAATATGTAGATTTAAATTACCGCAATAAAAAGTTCCCGAACAAATAATGAAATAAGAGGATAAAATGTTACATGTAGGTTTCTTATTTCAGTTAGCTTAGATAAACTCATAAATGAATATAAAAATGTAACAGGATGATTCTAAAAAAAAATCAGGACTAATGTCTTTGCATTTATTTTCAACCAAACATAAAGTCATGTATCTCGTTAGTCCGTAAATGCATTTCAATATCAAATTCAATATCAAAGAATATTGCGCAAAATAATACTCGTAAAGAATAATATTCGACATTACATGTAACAAACATGTCTCTGCTATACCGCTACAAATATACGATTCTGTAAAAAATATCTTTAAAAAATATCTTCTATAGTTCTGATAATGTTGAAACATTAATTCACAGTTCTGATTAATAATTCCCTAATTCTAAAAATAACGACTTTTTTTTTTTAATTCTTACGAAATAACGGACTATCTTAATGTTCTTCTTAATTCTTACAAGATAATGTGATATGATAATGGAATGGTTAATATATACATCGTTCGAATATTTCGGATAATTAATAGTCGACATATACATTACTTCTCATTTACAAATTAAACATCCTCATAGATAATGATATTTTTCATCTTTGTTTAATTAAATTACTTGCAAACGATAATAAGGGATATTTTTTCATTACCGGATACACATTAAGAAATATATCATTTATATTTTACTTATTCATTTAAATAAGTCACAATGATGTTTGTTATATGTTATCAAAATGAATGATAACGTTATATAACGTTCATACTAGATACTAAATTTTGTATATTGGATTTTTTTAATTTGGAAGAATAAAGAATTGTTTAAATTTGAAAAATTCAAAAATACGAAAAAAGGGTGTTTTCGACAACGTTAAATTTGAAATGCGTAGCAAAGAAAAGTAGTACCTTACTTAGATGAAAATATTCTACAAAAAATACTTACAAAGGTTCATAATTTGTCGAATTTCTGTATTTCAGATTTTACTTTGTCAGCGTGCTACTGATGTGTTATGGAAGCCTACGAAGAGTAAAACAGTAAATCGATGAAAACGTAGTTATTGAACAGGGTTGTCTCGAATATTTGAAAAATATATGGTAAAAAATGGTAAAAAAATGATCTGAAATAGGATCAAAATAACTTCAAAAAAATCCAATAGAATAATCAACTTGCGTATTAATTCTGATTGTAAGACATATTACACATAATGATAAAAGCGAAGGATTATTAACCATTGAAAGACATATGTTGTTTCATTGAAAGTTCTTGACTCAGAAATCATTATTATTGCATCTCAGTTCTGCTACAACTGAAGAAAAAAACAAGATTTAATTAATAAAAAGATCAATAATGATGGACTTTGTGACAACTGCAAAAGTTGCGATACAAGCGAATATGATTGCGATCGGTATCGGAAAACTAAGTATCATACCGATTCTAATATCTGTCTTAACTTATCTGAATTATGATCTAGTAAATCCCGAAAATCAACCTCGAGTCACGAAAAAATTATTAAAAGAATACGATTTCATAGTGGTCGGAGGCGGTTCAGCAGGTAGCGTTGTCGTTAACAGATTAACAGAGAATCCAGAATGGAGTGTACTTCTTTTAGAAGCAGGTGGCAAAGAAATCGAAATCTCGGAAATACCAGCTTTGTCTTCATACTTACAAAAAAGCAAATTGGATTGGAAATATAGGCCTCAAGCACAAGATAGTGCTTGCCAAGCAATGGAAGATAATCGTTGTTGTTGGCCGCGTGGAAAGGTAAATTCTTCGATTAAGCTTTGACGAAAGATTGAAGAATCTGGTAGAGAGTTTAATAGCAATGATAAATATTTTATAATTATTTATATTGTTGGTATGTCGGAATACAGTGCGTTGTAAGACTAAAAGTGTCAAAAATACGAAAGATACTATCAGCGTATCTAATTTCAGCGTATATTAATTGAAAAAAAAAAAAAAATCAGCGTATATTATTATTCAAACAAAACATTCACGTTGGATCTTTAGAATTAGATTGCTACCTGAACGCCGAACACGATTTGTAAACATTTGTTCTTAAAATCCTTCGGGTACTATTGCTATTTAAATAAACATAAATTTTGAATTGACTACGTTTTCGATCTTTAGCGATAAAAAAAGTTTGAAATGACCTAGGATCAGGTTATCAGGCGCGAATGTATTAATAACAAATGCAAGCACAAGTCACTAACACCTTTTGGCTTCAACAGCTAAAGATTACTTAAAATTATTATATTATTATTTTATTCGATTGACCGTAGGTATTAGGTGGTTCAAGTGTACTTAATGCTATGCTTTATGTTCGTGGAAATCGTCGTGACTACGATCAATGGGAAAGCTTTGGTAATCCTGGTTGGGGATACGACGATGTACTCCCATATTTTAAAAAGTCACAGGACCAAAGAAACCCATTTTTGGCGCAAAATACCACATACCATAGTACAGGTAAGTTATGTTGATTATTCATGAAATTCGGAGGATTCAAGTGATTATTTTTTTAAAATAACAAGACATTACCAATGGTATTGAAACATCCATTCAATTCCATGAAAAAATGCATTTTACAGGAGGTTATTTGACCGTTCAAGATTCTACGTATACTACGCCTCTGGGTCCAGCTTATCTTCAAGCTGCACAAGAAATGGGATATAATATCGTGGATATAAATGGCGAACAACAAACGGGATTTACATTCTGTCAATATACAATGCGTAAAGGTACTAGGTGCAGCGCAGCCAAGGCATTTATACGACCAATTAAAAATCGCAAGAAATTTCATCTATCGTTATGGACCAATGTTACGCGTATTCTCATAAATCCACGCACCAAAAAAGCTTACGGCGTAGAGTTCATTAGGAATTGTCGTGTTGAGACCGTATTTGCGAAGAAAGAAGTTATACTTTCGGCAGGTGCCATAAACACTCCTCAATTATTGATGCTATCTGGAATCGGTGCTAGGGATCATCTGAAA
This sequence comes from Vespula vulgaris, assembly GCF_905475345.1. Classification (NCBI taxonomy): domain Eukaryota; kingdom Metazoa; phylum Arthropoda; class Insecta; order Hymenoptera; family Vespidae; genus Vespula; species Vespula vulgaris. The sequence goes on from NC_066588.1 coordinate 8,746,071, forward strand.
GAACTTGGTATTCCAGTGATCCAGGATTCACCTGGTGTAGGACAGAACCTTCAAGATCATATAGGATTTGGTGGTCTAATCTTTCTTATTGACAAAGAAATTAGTGTGGTAACTAAACGCTTGATTGACTTAAACGTTATATTGAGATATGCAATTAACGAGGACGGTCCTCTAACTTCGAGCTATGGTCTCGAAGTAATAGGCTTTGTATCTACTAAATATGCTAATCAATCGGATGATTGGCCTGATATAGAGTTCATGATTACCTCTTCCGCTATTACTACCGCAGGAGAACAACTGATACATGCTATGGGTCTAAGAGATGATTTTTATAACGAAGTCTACGGTGAGATTACTAATAAAGATAGTTTCAGTATCTTTCCGATGATCCTCAGACCCAAATCTCAAGGTTATATAAAATTAAAGTCGAAAAATCCACTCGATTATCCGTTGATATATCATAATTATTTGACGAATCCTGATGACGTGAGAGTATTGCGAGAAGGAATCAAAGCAGCAATTGCATTTGCTAAAACAAATAGTCTGAAAAAATTTGGAACAAGATTCCACACTAAGCCATTTCCAAATTGTAAACATCTTCCTATGTTCACGGACGAGTATTGGGAATGTGCGATTCGTCAATTCACGATGACTATTTATCACATGTGCTGCACTGCGAAAATGGGTCCACGATCCGACCCAATGGCCGTCGTAGATCCCTCTTTAAAAGTATATGGAGTAGAAGGTCTTCGAGTGATCGATGCTTCGATCATGCCCGCGATCGTTAGTAGCAATATCAATGCACCTGTAATAATGATAGGTGAAAAGGGTTCAGATCTCATAAAAAAAGATTGGTTATATAGACAAAAAAGAAGCCGTAAGACTAATGCAGCTTTTTGTAATGAATAGTAACCAATTACTATAGTTCTTGGAACGAAAGTAAAAGCCATATTTTTATTACACAATGGAAAATAATTACGAAAATTAATAGAAGTTACTAAAAATTTGCTTTTTGAAGGTTTATATTCGTATTTCTTTTTCTATGCTTAAGATGATCCATATAATGAGTATTCATTATGATAATCCGATGAAAGGAACCGGTAAATTGGACACGATCGGTGATGTCAATCTACTTGCATTTCTTAACCTAATCTTTGCACAATCGAAATATACTGAAGTCGAGATTTTCTTTACTCACGTTTTTAGGCAACAAATATATAAACATTAAGTGCTTTTGAAGGCCTTCAACGTTTAAAGTAAAGTTATTATGGAGACAGTCTTTATGTACCCGGCTTTATTGATAACAAAGATTCCTGGTAAAATTAAATTACGAGCACCAACCCTGCCGATCAAGTTAAAATTTACGCAGATAATTTTGCCGATCAATCGGACAGAAAGATTCGATCAATCGGACAGAAAGATTCTTTTGAAGTCTCTCGATTTTGTTAAATTGTTAATGATGATCAAGACTTTACAAAACCATGGAATAACCATACGTCATTACGATATACCCGATTGTCATTACACTGAACCCGACACCATGGAATATTGGAATTGCAACTTAAGTAACAGAACAGGATCATTTTACCATTCGGTAAAAGTAGGTCCTTCTGGTGGTCTTACAATAGTCATCGATCTTCATCTCTAAGTACAAGGCATACAGGGATTAACAGTCGTCGATGCTTCTATAATGCCGCAAATTATCAGTGGAAATACAAACGCACCAATATTCATGATAGCCGAGAAGAGAGCAGATACGATAATAAAGGACTGGTTCGGAAAGGATGAAGTTTAGAAATAAAATAACTGACACTTGGATAGCGAACTTTAAATTTTTATAAACCAGGATGCTGTTTTAATAGAAAGCTTCTTTGCTTTTATAACATAGAAGAAGAAATATATCGTATTTATTGGGATGCTTAAAAATATTCAAATAGGTTTCTGATATTGGGGTTTAGTATAAGTATAAGTTATATTATGTAGGATTATATAAATGTTATGTCTCAAAATAAATTTTCAAAATTTCAATGGAGTAGTTTTATTTTTTTGACTATTTCGTAGAAAAGTTTGGGTTGCGTCTGGGTTGCGTCTGGGTTGCGTCTGGGTTGGTAGAAAAGTTTGGGACATTAAATATTATTATATTACAAATGAAGTAGAAAATACTTTCATTGGTTTATAAACTAATAAATACTAGATACAATTTAAAATTGTAGATATGTTATGGTAAAATTATAAAAAATTCATATAATAAACTGTTTCTTGTTAAATGCATAATTTTTTCATTTTTTACGATGACGCAATAAAAAACCGTAAAAATAATGTGTATCAATTAGTATAATATATGCATTTTATTAGTATATATTATAATCATTAACGAATGCTGATTTTTTATTATGCATTTTATTAAGTAAATATGTATTTATGTTTCATTGTTTAAATATTAACAGATGTTCTTACGCAATATAAAACTAATAATATCAATATATAATTCCTGATAAAATAGATAAAGAACAAAAAACAGAAATGATCGATATGCAAGAATGTGAGTACATGTGCTGATTAATTTCGAAAGTAACATCAAAATGAATATATTGGTTAAAAAAAATTTTATATTGATCTGAATGTTGGAAATTAATTAATGATTTAAACACTGCAAACTTATAAGATTGACATCCATCCGTATTAATTGAAAAAATACCATATTCATTATATGCGATCTTCTTTTATAGAATTTATTTTGCCGTCTTTCCATAGAGTTGTATTAGAATTTGAACAATTGGGTATTAAAGGTCTTTGTGACAGATTGACCTTGATAGATTTTAACAACAGTTGTAATGTTCACTCAACATTTATATTTTCTATCGTCATATAAATAGCTTCAGTCTATCGTATGTTTATGCACATTTCGTTCTAAATCTAATTTTATATATTTGATACTCGTTTTCATTCACAACAATTTGAAAATCGTCTTTACAATTATGCATTTTTCGCAATTTTGTTTGCTCATTTCCAAATTCGTTAAAAATATATTTAATAACTTTAACAAGAAAAATTATTTATTAGAATGTGGTTATAATGAAAAGAAAAGAAAAATTTTTTAAAGCATGTACAAAAAATTACAAAAATAAGTATAACAGAAATTTTTATTACGAAAATAAATACATAGAAATTTTTTATATAAATAAAGAATGTCTTGCATTTAAATTATTAGTTTGCAATATGTCAGTGGATACCGATTTCAACAAAATTTAATGGATCGCGAAAATCAACCTCAAGTCACGAAAAATTGATTAAAGGAATATGATTTCATAGTGATCGGTAAATTTCAACTGGTAGCGTTATTGTTAACAGGCTAACAGAAAATTCAAAATAGAGTATATTGATTTTAGAAGCAGGTGATCACGAAATAGAGATATCGGACGTATCGGTTTTTTCTGGACACTTACAAAAAAGTAAATTGGATTGCAAAATATAGGACTCAAGCGCAAAATAATGCTTGTCAAGCAATGAAAGATAATCGTTGTTCTTGGCATCGTGGAAAAGTGAGCTATTGATTTACCTGTGACGTAAGATCGTTGAAGAGTTCGACAACAGTAACAATTACTTTCCAATTATATGGCTGGTATGTCAGGTTACAGTGCGTTGTAAGAGCAAAAGTATGAAATACAGAAAAAGACACATTCAAATCAGAGAAAGTAATCCTTAATGACAAGGAATATTCAGAAACCTGTTTTGTATATAAGATCGTTTTTAAAGGAAAATAAATGGATAGTTGTCAATATAAAGTACCATTCATATATATGCATAAATGATACTTCCATGCGTATGAGATAATTAATCATATCAAGAATATAGATATCACCAACAAAGAATAAATTATCAATAGACAATTGCAGATACATGGATTCAATGAAGTTGCATTATTATGTATAATCTTCTAATGTCTATAATTTTTATTGCTATACATATGTTCTTGATCAAACAAAACATTCATGTTAGATCCTAGATCGCTACCGTGCACGATTTGTAAACATATATTCCTAAAATTCTCTGGATTCTGCTATTTCAATGAGTATAGATCTTAAATTGATATAGAATCGTATTATCGGAAACGAATATATTAATAACAGATGCAATCACAAGTTACCAAAATCTTTTTACTAGTTCTTGTAAACACTACTTTAAATTATTAAATTATTATTTTATTTGATTGATTTTAGATATTAGGTGGTTCGAGCGTACTTAATACTATGCTTTATATTCGTGGGAGTCATCGTGATTTCGATCAATGGGAAAGCTTTGGTAATCCTGGTTGGGAATACGACGATGTACTTCCATACTTTAAAAAGTCACAGGACCAAAGAAACCCATTTTTGGCGCAAAATACCACATACCATAGTACAGGTAAGTTATGTTGATTATTCATGAAATTCGGAGGATTCAAGTGATTATTTTTTTAAGATAACAAGACATTACCAGTGGTATTGAAACATCCATTCAATTCTATGAAAAAATGCTTTTTATAAGAGGTTACTTGACCGTTCAAGATTCTCCATTTAATACGCCTCTAAGTCCAACTTATCTTCAAGCTGCACAAGAAATGGGATATAATATCGTGGATATAAATGGCGAACAACAAATATGATTTCCGATGAAAGAATCCGGTGAATTGGGCATGATCGGTGATGTCGATCTACTTGCATTTCTTAACTTAATTCTTCCACAATCGAAATATACTGAAATCGAGACTTTCTTTACTCACGTACTTAGATAACAAATATATAAACATCAAATGCTTTTGAAGATCTTCAACGTTTAAAGTAAAGTTATTATAAAGACAGACGTCGTCTTTATGTACCCGGCTTTGTTGAAACTAAAGAGTCCTGGTAAAATTAAATTACGTAGCACCGATTCTACTAATAAAGTTATCTATGCAGATTATTTTGCCGATCAATCGGACAAAAAGATTCTTCTGAAGTCTCTCGATTTTTGTTATGTCATTGGTGAAGACCAAGATTTTCCAAAATAATAGAAGAATCTTATATCATTACAATATACTGAATTATTGTAATAATACGCCCGATCTCACGAAATATTGAGATTGTATTTTAAATAATAAAGCAGAAATACTTTACTATACAGTTGCAACAGTTAAAATTCAACAATCATCGACCTATGTCTGAAGGTATAATGTTTGCATAGATTGAGAGTTATCGAAGTTTTTATAATGACGTAAATTATGAATCGAAATACAAACATATCTACGATGATAATAGCCGAAAGGAGAGCAGATATAATAAAAAAAGATTGGCTCGATAAGGATGAGCTTCGGATATAAAGACAATCGTAAAATAGACTTCAAGTTTTTATAAACTTCGATGCTTCTTTAAAAGAAAGCTTTTTTTGCTTTTATAACGTAGAAAAAGAAATCGTTTTTGTCGCAATGATCAAAATATTCAAATCGCTTTCTCGTATATGAGATCATTATAAATAAAAATAATATTGTATTCGTCTGTATAAATATTATTTCGCTGATTATGGATTGAGCCTTTAAAATATCATCGGAGTATGTATGGTTGCTCATTCATAGGCGCTCCCACAGGTTTTATATAAACATTGGTTTTGATATCTTTATAATGAAAATTTGTATGCATCGAATACTATATATTATTGAGATAAAAAATATTTTCATTAATTTATACATATAGGGGATAAAAAAGAAAGATGTTTACAATTGTAAGTATACGTATTATGGATGTGTGTTAAATAAAATTCATTCAATAAATTGTTTGTTTTACAATTGCCTGACTTTATCCTAATTTTCAACAATAACTCACTTAATAAAAAAAAATGTCAAAATAATGTTAATCAAGGAGTATATATCTGTATTACTTTAATATAAATTATAATTATGAACGTATGCTAATTTTCTGACTATGTATTCCATCGAGTAAAATATGTATTTATGTTAAATTGTTTAAATATTAACAAATGTTCCTACGAAGTAGTATATAACTAATAATAATTTGTAATCCCTGATGAAAGAGGTTAAGAGCAAAGAACAAAAACGATCGCTTAGATCAAATGTGAGTACATATGTTTATTGATTTCGAAATGAATTGTGAAAGTGAAATTACTCCTAAGAAATATGTAAAAAACAAACTATACATTGACACGATGGAAATCGATTAATGATATAAATAGAGCAAACTAATAAGATTTATATTAACCTACATTGCATGAACATATAAAAGATGATATTTATTACGGACGATCATTTTAATTTATTCCGTTTTTAACAGTCCTTTTTATCATTATACGTAACGTATAATAATATACATAACGATTTTGCAAAATCGATTAGATAGTTCTATCGAGATCGTAATTTCTAAACAGATCTAAATCATTAATTCTTATAATAACCACAACAAGTTCTAAAAAAAATTTGTTATAAATATCGATAAACTATAAGGTTTTGACAGTGCAACGGTAAGACAAAAAATATCTCGCTTGACCTAAAATTTAAATTTACGAACATTGACGAAATCTTATAAAATACCATAAATAGAATAGAGACTTTCTTTTCACTTAAGTGAGCAAATGTCATTATCGTGAAATTTTTACCAGCAAAGAATACTCCAGGACTGTTATGAAATCATTGCAAACGTGTTAAAATTAAAACTTTATAGAAAGAAAGAAAGAAAGAAAGAATGAAAGAAAGAAAGAAAGAAAGAAAGAAAGAAAGAAAGAAAGAAAGAAAGAAAGAAAGAAAGGAAAAAAAAGATATATAATAAAATATTTTTATGAATACTTGTGTACCTTGATCTATATCATAATTAGCATAGCAAGCCTAAGTTCTTATAAGCAACTGGAGGGTAGGAAATAAAAATAAACAGGTACTAGAAGGTTCATGATAGGTCGACTACGAAAGAATTTAAAAACGGTGGCATTTCGTCATATTAAGGTAGTGGTAGTCAAGGTTTATACGTTTCATCGCCACATGAGAACTTTCAGTCTATCGCTTTCTCTGCCACAGTGAACTGCCCGATCCGTCTTTGAATCTATATATATTTGAAACTTCACTAATAAATATCACGTTTACAATTAAATGATTTACAATTACGGATAAACAATGTAGTACTACATCGATAAATGATGAAAATTGTGATTATTTTTCCTAACGAAAACATTTTGGGAAAGCAGTGTTGTGTTCAAACTTTTAAGCGATAGTTATAACAGAAAGCAAACGTTTTACTGGTGAGTATTCTTTTTCGAAAGTAAAAGCACATCGTCGAATCTATTATACTACATTACATCGGTCACCGCTTACGTTCACTTAAAGAAATTATGCAATACTTTGGCGTTCCGAAATAACATTGCATTTTGTTTATCAGCTCTGACTGCGAACTTACAAATTAAGTTTAAAATTTCCTATCTGACTTGGAAACATTCAAGTCAAGAAATTGGAAAACTTCGTCGATATTTATGCATTGTGTCTCTCTAAACCTAATTTTATTTCATTGATATTCGTTTTAATTCATATAGTCTGAAAAATGTCCTTAAAATTATGTTCTTTCTTCGTAAATTTGTTTACTCATTTCCCAATTCGTTACAAATATATTCAATAACTTTAACAAGAAAAATTATTTGTCTGAATACGCTTATAATGAAAAAAAAAGAGAGAGAGAAATATTTTTTTTAAGTTTTTACAAAAAGTTAACAATGAGTACAACAGTATGGAAATTTTTTATATCAGTAAAGAATGTCTTGCATTTAAATTACCAACTTACAATATATCAGTAGATACCGATGACAATCGTTTTCAACAAAACTTAAAATGAAGTAATATTTAGCTGACAGTATTCTAACATTTTGATGTTTCAAACTGATTATACATAACGTAACTGATTACATTCAAATAATGTAAAGAATAAATTTGAATACGTACAGGCATAGAGAACATATTAAAAAAAGTCCTGTAAAAAAAATTCATAGAACATTTTATTGATTATATCGATAATCATTTATGATGTGATCAATATCATAATAATCTAGAATGTACAAAGCAATAAGATATGTTCTACATTTCTATGTAATTTCACTTCGCAATATTTTTTCGCATAAATCTGTCGAGTTTAAGAATATATATTTAAAAAAGATGTACTTTTAAAAAAGATTACAAAAGATCCATCACGAGGATCAAAATAATTTGTTATTCGCTCTAGTAACTACTCCACTTTAATCTATCTGACTTTCAGAATTATTTTGTAATATTCATTGAAGAATATAAATGATTAATGTTATAAAATGGTTTTCATCTTTTTTTCTTATTTTTTGTGTATATATATGCACTATACATACAGCGCAATAGATCATTTTGACCTCTCATAGAATAAACTTTTTATTTCGATAGAATCTTGGAAGTATTTCAAAAAAATATCCGCATAGTTCAAATAAAATCTAAAAAAAAAAATCAAATACATTTCAAAACTTGTACGTTGTATAAAAATGAAATAGTATTAATAGAAATTTTATATATTCGCGAAATGTACGAAACGAAAAATTAAAATCTTTCATATTTATGATCAAAAAGTAAAGAATTTTTTTTCAAAAAGAAAAAGACGAGCATTTTCTGAAAGAGATACAGAAAAATTTTTGTGTTCATTAGTTTTCATAAGAAAAGTAAAAAAAGTCAATAATTCTAACTAGGCATCTGTTTCAAAAATGTGGGAAAAATTCATTAAAAATAGAAACTGTTATTAGAATTAATGAACAATTATTTTTAAATAAATCCGAATGTAGATTTATAGAATAGATAAATGTCAAATAAACCCAATAAGTATGGCAGCAGAATTTAATGTTAAATGTTAAGAGTAAATATTACAGATTTCCCTGTTGAAGAAAGATGAAGTGAAATATATCATTTATATTTTATTTATTTTATTAAATAAATCACAATGATGCATGCTTTATGTTATCATAATCAAGTAACTACACGAATTAACTATGTTACCATTAAAGCATCATGATACTCATATTTGTTTATGCGTGATACAAAATTAAATACATTGAAAAAAGAATGAAGAATTTTTTAAATAAAAAAAAAAACAAAACAGAATTACGGAAAAAGGACGTTTTGGACCACGTTAAATATAAACTTAAGAAACAAACAAAAGTAATATTTCACTTAGAAAAAAATAATCTAAACTGTAATACATTTCTAATTTGTTGAATTTCAATGTTCCAGATTTTATCTTATCATCTTACCGCAAGTTAGTTACAATATCTTACAAAGAATATTGTTATTATGGAAAAAAAGAAATCAATGAAGATGTCGTCATTGAATATAATGGCGAAATGTTTCTCTAATACTTGAGAAATATATAGTCCTGAAAAAATCATTGAAGATTATCAAAAATGAAGATAACTTCTAATATGAGAGTATAAAAAAAATCTAATATGAGAGTATAGTGATTTACGTAACAATCTTGTTTGATTACTCAAGCTTGATTATTCAAACTTATAAATCAGAAGGAGAACTATTAAAAGTTGTATATGGTTTCACTAAACGTCCTTGACTGATCGATATTACTGTATATGAAGAGTTTCTCTTTGATCACAGAAGAAAAACAAGAACTAGCTAATTAAAAGTCAAGATCAATGATGACGAACCTTGTGGCAACGGCAACAGCCGCGATACAAACGAATGCGATTGCGCTCGGTATCGGAAAATTAAGTATCATACCGATTCTAATATCTGCTTTAACTTACTTCAATTATCATCTAATGGATCCCGAAAATCAACCTCAAGTCACGAAGAATTTATTAAAGGAATATGATTTCATAGTGATCGGTGGCGGTTCAGCTGGTAGCGTTGTTGTTAATAGGCTAACAGAAAATCCAAAATGGAGTGTATTGCTTTTAGAAGCGGGTGGTCAGGAAACCGAGATTACGGATGTACCGATTTTGTCTCTCTATTTACACAAAAGCAAATTAGATTGGAAGTATAGAGCTCAACCACAAGATAGTGCTTGCCAAGCAATGAATGATCATCGTAGTTGTTGGACCCGAGGAAAGGTAACTTCTTTGATTTACCTGCGACGTAAGATAGTTAAGGAGATCGACAACAATGACAATTATTTCATAATGAAGATTGCTAGAATGTCAGGTTAGCCAGGAGTTGAAATGTAAAGAGTGTCAAGTATACGTAAGACATAATCGGGTCGGAGAGAAAGTAAACCGACGAGGTAAATATTACGAACTCATTCCTATATAAGATCGTTTTTGAAGGAAAATAAACGGATGGTTGTTACTGATATAACAAGTTTACGGAATTTAAAAAAAAAAAAGACAATGAATAATTGAGAATACCTGAATAAATACATAAGTATAATTTTCTAATACTGATAACTCCTATTTATAATAAATAATTAAATTTAAATAAATTAATTATTAATTGATTTATTAAGTAATGAAGCGGGACGTTTATGATGGACAAAGTTACGTTAATAAAATACAATATATATATATCGATGCAATCACAGACCATTACAAACTTTCGGCTTATTCTCGTAAAAACTATTTACGTTATATTATATTATTATATGTTATATTATACTATTATATATATTACGTTATATTAAACTTATTATCTTATCCGATTGATTTTAGGTATTAGGAGGTTCAAGCGTACTTAATACCATGCTGTATATTCGTGGGAATAGGCGAGACTTCGATCAATGGGAAAGCTTTGGTAATCCTGGCTGGAGATACGAAGAAGTGCTCCCATACTTCAAAAAGTCACAGGACCAAAGAAATCCATATTTGGCGCGAAACGTGAAATACCATAACACAGGTAAGTTACGATATTAACCATTCATGAGATTTGAAGCAATCCAGTGATTCATATTTTTAGATAACAAGACATTACTAGTGAAATTGAAATATTTGTTCAAATTCACGTAAAAATATCTTTTACAGGTGGTTATTTGACCGTTCAAGACTGTCCCTATAATACGCCTCTGGGTCCAGCTTTTCTTCAAGCTGCAGAAGAAATGGGTTATGATATCGTGGATGTAAATGGTGAACAACAAACGGGCTTTGCATTTTTTCAATATACAATGCGCAGAGCTACAAGGTGCAGCGCAGCCAAGGCATTTATACGACCCATTCAATTTCGAAAGAATTTTCACTTATCATTATGGAGCCATGTTACGCGTGTTCTCATAGATCCAAGCACGAAAAAAGCCTACGGCGTAGAATTCATTAGGAATGGTCGTGTCGAGACCGTATTTGCAAAGAAAGAAGTTGTACTTTCGGCAGGTGCCATAAACACTCCTCAATTATTGATGCTATCTGGAATCGGTGCTAGGAATCATCTGGAAGATCTCGGTATTCCAGTGATCCAAGATTCACCTGGTGTAGGACAGAACCTTCAAGATCATATAGCCGTCGGTGGTCTAGTCTTTCTAATTGACCACGAGATCAGCTTGGTGTTCACTCGGTTGATGAACGTAAACACAGCATTGAGATATGCAATTACCGAAAATGGTCCTCTAACTTCGAGCATTGGTCTCGAAGTAGTAGGCTTTTTATCCACGAAATATGCCAACCAAAGCGATGATTGGCCAGATATAGAATTTATGATTACTTCTACCTCGATTAATTCCGGTGGAAAACAAGCAGTAACCGCCCATGGCATAACCACCGAATTTTACAATGAAATATTTGGAGATATCATTAATCGTGATGGTTTCAGCATTTTCCCAATGATGCTCAGACCTAAATCTCGTGGTTATGTAAAATTAAAGTCGAAAAACCCGCTGGATTATCCGTTGATGTATCACAATTATTTGACGAATCCTGATGACGTGAGAGTATTGCGAGAAGGAGTCAAAGCAGCAATTGCATTTGCTGAAACAAGTAGTTTGAAAAGATTCGGAGCAAGATTTCACAGTAAGCCATTGCCAAATTGTAAACATCTTCCTATGTTCACGGACGAGTATTGGGAATGTGTAATTCGTCAATATACGATGACGATTTATCACATGAGCTGTACTGCGAAAATGGGTCCACGATCCGATCCAATGGCAGTCGTAGATCCTTCTTTAAGAGTATATGGAGTAGAAGGACTTCGAGTGATCGATGCATCGATCATGCCTACGATCACTAATGGTAATATCAATGCAGCTGTGGTAATGATAGGTGAAAAGGGTTCGGATCTTATAAAAAAGGATTGGATGTCCAGACGAAAGAGAAGTAATGGGACTATCTGAATTTTTTTCAATGAATATTAAACATTTTAGATAGTTTATCGAATGAAAGTAAAATATATATTTTTGTTATTCCGTTGTGTAAAATGATTAGTAGAAATAGGTAGAAAGCTTTAAAGATTTATGTTTCCTATTTATTTTTCTGTTGTAAGGATGATGTTCTATACAGATAATATGTGTTTAATCAAAAAACTAGTTATATTATTTAGTTATCGTAAGGAAATTTTCTTACTTATATTATTAGAGACGATACATATTTTTCTGTGATGTGTTGATATTTACCAATATCGAAAATAATGAAATGTAAGAAGCGCAATTTGCGATTATTGTTACAGATTGATTCCTTCTTATTTCATCTTTAAAAACTCTACAACCGAATTTGTTTGCGTGTTTTCCATTTAGAATTAACATTTATTACATCTTGGGATTTTACAACGGAAAACTGTAGTTGGTCCTCTTCTCTCTCTCTCTCTCTCTCTCTCTCTTTTTTCTTAAAAATAATTTTTCATCTATAAAATATGAGATGGGACATCCTCTCTTTTTAGATTGTTTTCGTTTTTGATACAAACAAGAATCAACTTTTGTTTTAAAAATTTTGGTAACTGTTCATTATATAATAGGTAATCTTATCTTTTAAAAAATCATTTTTAAACTCAATATTAGACTAAACAATATGTAACGATACCACCTTTTTGAACGAATTTTTATCCGATACAATGCAATTAATCAGTCGACTAAGTTTATCTCATCCGTAAATTCGTTCTATAACGTCACTATATTTGGGCTTTCAAGATCAATACTTTCCTAAATCTTTTTGTCCCATCTCTTCAATATACTTGTTGGCTGTGCTCCATAATATATATCTAACCAGTTTATAGTCTTATCATCATATTTTTTTACTCACTTTACAGTCACATCATTCATATTTAGATAACGTTCCTCTTAACTGTTTTTCTTTTTAACTTCTTCATCAAAATGTATAATTTTTCAATCTATTTGAAAAATACAGTTGCAATACTTTGAATTTTGATACTCTTAAGATCTATCACTAAATTAATACCTCACAATAAATTAATACCTCACAATTGTCTAAATAAATTTTGTGAAATAAAATTTTCGACACAATTTTGGATAACCTTAGAACTAAAGTTTCCTATAATTTCTTATCTATCTGAGCAAATCTACCATTTATGTGAACATAGAATATTCAAAGATTCCGCAATATGTCAATACTGTCAATATTAGATCGTGAATCCTTCAAATGACAAAATATTTATTATCAATCTTTATTATAAGATTGAACACACAATTATAAGATTAAACAATTTAACTAAACTTCAAATATTAGGATTAACAATAAGTAAGATGTCGAAAGAAATGAATCGCTGGAAAAGATTGCATGAATCTTTGTGAGCACGTAAGTGCAAGCACTTAGCTTAAAGAGAACATTGCCTACGTTAAATAGAACTATGAGATATAGTAAAATCGACGGAATTTTATATAAAAAAAAATAAAAAAAATAAAAAAAGATGTGTTATAGAAAATTTCGAATGAAAGAATGACTGAAAATGAACGAAAAGCGATTGTCACTATGTGAGAGAATAGATGCGATGGTTTTTCAGTGAAATAGACAATTTTTAAAGCATTACTGATTAGAATAAAAATCTTTTATTTATACTATCTACAAAATAAATTTTCCACGTGTAATTATTGCAGTACCTATGTAGAAATAATAAAGAATACTACTATGTCAAGCAAGTAAAAAGCGCAACAGATATCTGCAATTTTTTAATGTACTAACTTATTTACACGTTATAAGAGAGAATAGTAAGAAAAAATCACATACAACGTTATTTACGAAAATTAAACACTGCTTTTATATTTTTGATACATCACATTAGGAAGAAAATCAGTTTATACAAAAAAAAAAGAAAAGAAAATGAAGTATCTTTTGTTTGTTGCAGCTTTATTTCGTTGTACCTTATTGCAAAAACTAAAAAACAATAAAGCAAATTTCGAATAAAAGTATTTTAATATCATGGCCATTTACATATCTTAGCCATGTCCTTCTCTTAAGATCAAGGACACGACAGTATTCTATCAGATTATTTTAACCATGTGATCTTGAATGAATAACTTTCTTGGAACTGGACTACTTTCTCCAGCTGAAACCTATCGATAAAGTCTGCAGATCAAATATATTCTTACTCAACTGAATTTCTTTGGATACGATAATATTGATAAGATTAATATCTATTACGGAACATAATAAAGTTTACAAATGAAATTAAAAAATATTATTTTATTTCTTTTTTCTTGTTTACAATTGTTTAAAATAGTTATTATACAAAATGAAACGAAGATATATATATATATATGTATGAAACTTCGATACATAAAGATATATAAAAATATATAATAATAAATAAAATAAAAAATATAAAGATACACGCTCGCGAAACGTATCGAAATGAAGATATATATATATATATATATATATATATATATATATATATCTTCGTTTTGTTTTGTATAATAACTATTTTAAACAATTATAGACAAGAAAAAAGAAATAAAATAATATTTTTTAATTTAGTTATTTTTAAGCAATTATTATAGTTGATTAAGAATATATATATATATATATATATATATATATATATATATATATATAAACTGATTAAACACGATCGATGCAGTTTTGCATGAGGAATATCAATTCTACGTCGGAACGTGGAAGAAAAAGAAAGTTTATATAAGAGATATTCGACAGCATTCCTTTCTTCCCGATGCCTATTAAAATGCAGCACCTATCTCGATAAAGAGAAATGCATCTTTGTTTCTACATGCAATAAAACTATGCAAAGGAGAAAATAACCTACAAGTATTTTGCAATCTAAAACCAAACAAGATTAATGCAAAATTAATTGGATTCGATCGAATCAGAATAGTTCCTTTTTACGCTCGGAGGAAAAATAAAGCAACGAAAAAAGGCATTTCTCTGTTTATCTTATCGATACCGATTTTTCTGACCATCATTTTTTTTCTAAACACGAGTTAATAGTAAATCATTTTTCGACAATTTCTTTTTATATTTTCAGTCATATTATTAATCATATTTATATTTTAGCGATATATACCATTTTTCTTTACAATCACAGCACCTAAATTTGCATAGAATCCTAAATTTCTTTCTTTTTTCATCTCTTTAAGAGAAGAGAACGTATAATTTTTCTATTATTTGGTCATAAAATTTCAACACCCTTACTTCTTTTCTTTCTTAATTTATAACCACATTTTGATTTCATAATTGCTTTAAAGTAAAGATATACGATTTACAGCGCAAGAAATACACTTATATTACACGTGTATCTATTAACACATTCATCTGCACTCTAACCTTCTCAATTATCGATATCTTTAATAATAATCTATCCATCGATCAATATTTACACATTCATTCGCTAAAACATATATCTTTTAGAGCGTTCTCCAATGACGATAAATGTCATATCGGAAGAAATCAAACTGTCCATCGCGTTCTACTCATAAATAGGTTTCAAGCCGAGAACTTATGAGTCTAAATCGGTCTGTGGAACTGATCATCACGATTTCTAATCTATTATAAAACGTACTAAATTAATTATCCAAATAATCACGGTTAAGTCCGAACCTCAGTTATTCTAAATTATCATTATAATATTTCTTTCTTTATAATCATTGTATCGGATTTGCAATTTAACATTTGATTGCTAATATTTGCAATAGTGTTCTGCATCGCTATTACCGATATATCATAAGAGAATCATTTAGCAAACAGAAGGATGTCTTACTGTTACTTCTCGGTGTAGTCATTACGAGTTGTGGAACTTAACTTGACAATAAACGGTTGCATTGATCTGCAAATCGTATAACGTAACAGGTAAGTAATATCAGAGCTCGTTTAATAAAAGTTGCTTATTCTCAATTTCTTCGTCCTATGAACTGATGGAGTCGTTAATCGTATCTCTATAACTTATCTCTTCCGAACTTTCGGCTGATTGAAAGAAAGATACGACAAAAGTTAACTTGGCACACTTTTCTCATCAATAATTCTTTCGTCCTTGCAATCTAATCGGAACACGAGTTATAGAAAAGCACCATGTACTCTTGCCATCATAATGAGTTGTTAATCTCGAGGGTAATCGTGTTCAGTAATGATAATGCGACAATGAACAGAAAAAGTCCTGAAAGAATCCTTGTCTTTTCTTTGTTATTAAATTTGTTAACCATTATAATTATTACGGGGATCCTTTTTTAATTGGTTGAAACAAAAAAATAAAAGGAACGATCTTTTCGAAGTAATTACTATTTATCGTTTAAAAGTTAGTTTAAAACAATAAGTACTCTTGCGTAAAACAACAAATAATTATAAACAAATTCCTTGATATAACAAAAAATCAATTCTAAAAACAATTAAGATTTAAAAAATATAGATAAAAATACGTATGGGATTGAAAGATCGCATGATATTAAGAATGGTTTGATGACTCCTGATAACACATTGATATCATTTGTCGGCAAAATTTATCGATTGAGATCCTATTAATCGACTTTTTTTCTGTTTGTAATAATGTACTACTAACTGATTAATAAATTTTAATACTATTACATATTAATGAAGATCTATATCCGTTATATACATTCAATAGAGCTAATAAGTATACGAATGAGCTAATAAGTATACGAAATTATATAATATAAAAAAAAAAAAAACTATATTTCATAGAAAACTTGGAATGAGAGAATGACAACAATGAGCAAACAATAGGTTATTATTATGAGAAAGAAGGGGCGATCAATTGTCGAGAATTTTTGAACGAAATGTGCGATGTTAAAATGCTTATGATTAGAATAAAAATCTTTCCATAAAATTTTACTTCACTATCTACAAAATAAACTTTCTATATGTAACATCTACTAATTATTGCATTATCTATGTAAAAATAATGTAAATATTAGCAGCATACTATTATTTCGAGCAATTAAAAAGCGTAACAGGTATCTATGATTTTTTTACACTCGAATGCATTCATATATTATAAGAGAGAATAGTAAGAAAAAATCTTATAAAACAAAATTTGAAAAATTGTAATAACTATTTTTATGTTTTCAGTGTATCCTATAAGGAAAAAAATCACTTTGTACAAATAAAAAGGAACAAAAGGCAATATTTCGAGTTATAACTTTATTCCTTTGTACGTTACTGCGAGAACTAAGAGAAAAAGATAAGGTAAGTTTTTAACAAGTGTAAATGAGACACTTTATAAACTCTAAAGGAATTTTTTTAAGACTAATCTTCTTTAATATATGACTTTTCGTAATTGCACGATTATAATGTCATATATTACAAATTTCTGATGAAACTCATAAATCATTTACATATCTTTGAGAGATCTTTCTAAAGAAGACAAAAAAATGAAGTCTAGATAATAATAATTAGAATAAAAATAGATTTATAGTAATTAAAAATAATAATTAATTTATATATTAATAATTATATGATTTTATATATTTACATTTATAATATTCATTCATTTAAGTTATTAATTAATAATTATTAATTTAATTTATAATATTAATTAATTAATTAACATATTGCGTATGTTCTTCGAACTTTTTTTTATTATGAAATTTAAAAACAAATTATTGCAATAATTTCAAAGCAATTCGTATCAATTGTAAAAACATATTCTTGTAATATACACCAGTATTATTGTTTCAACAAAAATACTATCCTTTTTCAACGTTTTATATCGATGGAATATTGATTGAAAATATACTTAAGATGAACGATGCGTCAACTTAATATTCGAGGAAATTTCTACTGTTATCTTTCATGGATAACTTTCTTAAAGCCGTTCTACCATTTTCAACAAACTCACCGATAAAATCTACGGATAAAATACGTTCTTACTTCACTCACGTTCTGTCCATAACATTCCCTACATGCATAAAATTAATATGTATTACAAAACATAACGGAATGTATAAATAAAATGGAAAAATATTATTTTATCTCTTTCTGTTGTCGTTTATAACGATTTTCAAACATTTTTATATAAAAAGTTTATATAACGAAACAAAGAAATATATTACAATTTGTTAAGCACGAACGATGAAATTCTGTGAGAGATGTTAATTCTATATCACAACGAGAAAGAAAGAAAGAATTTATATAAGAGATATATGACAGCCTTCGTTTCTTTTCTAATTAAAATGTGGCACATGTCTCAATGAACAAAAATACATTTTTGTTTTCACGTGTAAAATAACAATACAAAAGAAGCAATAACATACAACTATTTTACGTAAAAATCAAACAAGACCAATACAAAACCAATTGGAAACGATCGAAACAACGTAGTTTCTTTCTACGTTAGAAGAAAAAGTAGAATACCAAAAGACGGCACTGAAATTTCAAGTCAAGTATAACTCAAACGAAATGTCTTTTTCATTCCTCTCTCCTTCTTTTTTTCAAGCTTTATTATTGAATTTAATAACAATGTTTAGTATGGAAATAACGAAAATGCATTGAATGCATTAGTGTTTGGAAATAACGAGAACGCTTTGAAAATATAGAGTTCTATTTACGCGATTATTACAAGATAATGTTTACCTCGTAGAAAATACACGAAAAAGAATACTATAGAACGCACAATCAATAAGTAAATTAATATACAATATAAATTATATTTCACGTAATACACAACATAAATTATTAATCGTTTAAAAAATAATGAAAAAGCCATTTGTGGGTTATAACAATAATGACAGTATAGAATGAGACCAATAATCGTAATCTGTAATTATCGGTAGCATTTTTTATGCCAAGGAATTTTCAAAGTAGCAAATATGGTAATTTAAAAATACGATATTTTATTATCGGTAAAAAATATAATGAAAGTGTAACTGTTGATATTTTTATGAACAACCGATAATATTTTCTTTGCAAAGTAATTGAAGCATTTACGATACTTTTATCAACATCTATCATTTACTTAGAAATAATAACGACTAATAGTTTGTTAATATGTCTATTACGGTGATTTACTATGATCTGCGTTACTAATTGTTCTTAGAACGATTAAGATAAAGTGAATATCATTGACTAAAAAAACTGTAATAGCGTAAATAACTAGATAACATTGGAAAATAAAAAGTACGCCATTTAAACATTTATATTAAAACATAATATTTCACAATGATTAAATATTTCGATGTTTTATATTAAAACAATTCGGGCAAGTCTTTTAACAAAACTATAATCCTCAGCATAAAGCGAAAATAACAATGACATTTTTGGAGAGAACTACCTAAACATGTTGGAAACAACACCGAATTTAAATAATATATTTTTGGTACTATTTAAACAGAAATATTACTACAAACTTTATTAATGCTTTCTACAATGAATGAAAGAATAATAATCTAGATGTAATTAAAAAATTAATCCACAGTATATATCAAATCGTCTAAGAACGATTATAATCACAAGTAGTTATTATGATATCGATCGCTAGCTTATTTACCGATATTATCGTTAGCTTAAAGTTGAAAATGCTCGAAAATAGATTCTTTTTTGGTGAGATCAATAAAAGTAATCGTTTTTAATTTGTATGCTCTAAAAGTCACATACGTTACACCAAGCTCTTTCTCGAATTATTTAGCAATCGATCCAATTCGAATTCTTTCCGACAATTAACAGTGAATTAACTGTTTTCATTCGTCAAATCCGCATAACGTTAATGATGATCTTAAATTAATATTCCTCCACAATTCCTTCACGTATAAAATAAAAAATAGAAATAAAAATATAAAATAAAAGATAGTTAAAGAATAAAAAGTTATTAGATAATTTATTTAGTCATAAGATTATTCAGTCATAATTTAGTCATTAGATAAAAATTTGTTGATACGATTAATAATAAATTTCTTTTAGCAGTGCCAACATCATCAGCTAATATACAGCACATGAAAATTCAATTACAATTTACTCTCACTATTCATCATACCAGCACTGAAACAGGATAACTGTCAATTTGTGCCATTTTGTTGATACATCTAAGTAATCACAAATCTCAAACACATTCTTTGTTACAACATAAACACTATCTAAACAGAGAAAAGTGTGTCTAATTAAGAAGATATAAAACTCGGATAGTAAAGAATTCAATGGAGTATACAGTAATAATGCCTAGATAAACATTCAAGAAGTATCAACAGAATAAGAAGATACTGTGATTAAAAGATCAAACAAGTCAAAAAATGATAGAAAATTTAATTGCTTTAATTTTAACATCAGCTATAACTGTCGGCTTGATTCCATTTATGGTAATCAGAACATCCCCATTAAAATATAACGAGATGGATTTTGAATTTTCCTTGAGAAATACTCGCGAGGTAAATTATTATTTCGACTTTTCTGATCATCTTTTCTTCTAAATATGAATGAAATATAAATTATCTTTACTAATAATTCCTTCAGTTAAATCCGATATACGACTTCATCGTTGTGGGAGGTGGAAGTGCTGGAGCGGTGGTTGCTTCAAGATTATCCGAGGTGTCCAACTGGAGCGTATTATTGCTAGATGCCGGAGATAATGGGAATATAATTTCGGATATGCCACTTCTAATGACCTACAATCAATTAACGGAACTAGATTGGAAATATCAAACCAAACCATCAATGACATCGGCTTATTGTCTTGCAATGGAAGGAAATAGGTGCAATTGGCCACGCGGAAAGGTTTTGGGTGGCAGCAGTGTTCTGAATGCCATGGTATACGTGCGCGGCAACAGGTAATTCTTTTTTACCTACGTGACGCGTTCCTTCCTACATACATACGTATGTACGTTTAATAGTATATCTAATATGTGTATATCTAATACCTATACCTATATATAGTGAAAAAGTGAGAAACGAGAAACCTCCTGATAATTTCCTCTCGCGTTATTACACGTCGATTATTACTATTAACAGCAACTAATTCTATTTTAGATTGGATTACGACAAATGGGCAAGAATGGGTAACACCGGCTGGAGTTACGAGGAAGTTCTTCCTTACTTTCTCAAGTCTGAGGATAACAGGAACCCTTATTTGCAGAAATCACCTTACCATAAAACAGGAGGCTACTTAACAGTACAGGAACCACCGTGGAGATCACCATTATCGATCGCCTTTGTACAAGCTGGACAAGAACTCGGTTATGAAAATCGTGATATCAATGGTGAAAATCAGACTGGTTTCATGATTATGCAGGGTACGATCCGCGGAGGAAGTCGTTGCTCGACAGCTAAAGCTTTTTTGCGGCCAGTGAAGAACAGGCCGAATTTGCACATAGCTATGAAAGCTCAAGTACTGAAAGTGCTCTTCAATGCCGACAAACGAGCCACGGGAATAAAATTTCTACGCGATGGTTTAAAACAAACAGTTAGAGTAAGAAGAGAGATCATTCTGTCGGCTGGAGCGATCAATTCACCGCAACTGCTAATGCTCTCAGGCATAGGACCTAAAGAACATCTCGAAGAACTTGATATACCGGTATTGTCAGATCTTCGAGTAGGTGACAATCTTCAAGACCATGTTGGTCTCGGTGGATTAAGCTTTACGGTGGACGAACCAATTACTTTAAAAAGGGACCGTCTACAGACACTACCAACATTATTAAATTATGCAATAAATAACACAGGGCCCTTGACTACTCCAGGAATCGAAGCCTTGGCCTTCGTCAATTCTAAATACGCTGATCCTTCTGGCATTTATCCGGACATTCAGTTTCACCTTGTTCTAAGTTCCATCAATTCCGATGATGAATCAGTAAGCAAGTTTCTCGGATTAAAAGATAGCGTTTACAATATGGTGTTTAAACCACTAAAAAATGTTGATAGTTGGATGATAATACCACTTTTATTGAAACCCAAAAGTTCCGGATGGATTCGCCTAAAGAGCAAGAATCCTCTGATTCATCCTGATATTATTCCGAATTATTTCGCTCACAAAGAAGATATGGACGTCCTAATAGATGGTATACAAATTGCTATGGCTCTTTCAAACACAAGTGCCTTACAAAGATTTGGTTCGAAACCATATTCTGTTAAACTACCAGCCTGTCAAAAATTTCCTTTCGCCACGAACGAATATTGGGAGTGCGCTTTACGACAATTTACCTTCACCATGTATCACCCAGTGGGTACGTGTAAAATGGGACCAAGAAACGATCCAACAGCTGTCGTGGATCCAAAATTAAGAGTATACGGTGTAAAGGGTTTACGAGTTGTTGATGCTTCTATAATGCCTACCATTGTTAATGGAAATACTAATGCACCAGTTATCATGATTGGCGAAAAAGCAAGCGACATTATTAAAGAAGACTGGAGATTTAAAAAAAAAAATACTTTGTAAAATCTTGCGCAAGACGTATGAAAATAATGAAAACAAAAACGTATCGGAATTATCATGGATTATTGTTGGCTAAACATTTAAACAAATATAATTTTTTAAAGGAAAAGCGTTAAACAACATAAAATCGTACACTTGAAAAAACGTACAATAAGATCTTAATCTTTATTGACACTTTTTAAACGTATATTGAATATGTGCTAATGATGATAAACGAAGACTCTGATTTCATAAAAAAAGATTGAATATAAAAAGGAGAAAAAAACAACCGTGTCTTCAAAAACGAATATGAATATTTTATATCTTTTTATTACAGGATTGTATAAAATATTTGGGAGAACAAGTAGATGGCTTTACGGATTTTTTACAGATTATTTTAAGTTTCTTATTTTCTACTTTTTTTTTCTATTATAAAGATGATATTCTATATAGATAATATATGATCGATCATAAGACTAGTTACATCATTTAGTTATCCAAGAAAAATTAATTGTATATTTATACAAATAAATATTATTTTATACCGCCATCCGTCGCTGCCGAAGCCGAAAGAAATTCAACGTTAGAAGGATGACAGCAAAAAATTCATAATATCTTATTCTATCTGCATGCCATTTATAATCCAATTTATTTCGTTAAAAAACGCGATATAAACTAACAATTTTTTAATATTCCATTATAAAACAAACGATTTGTAACTTTGAAATGACAATGGAATATAACATTTACACATACAGATAACATATTTTACATACAATAATCTGTACAATTATTTACCTTTGAAGACAACACCCTTTCTTGCAATAATTTCTTTCCTCTTATCAAAAAAGATTGATCAATAAACTGCAAAATTTCTTTGCATATTTTTCATTTGAATCAATTAGAGAAATGATTCGCTCTTATCTTTCTAGCCATCACAAATTTCCAATAAAAACTTGCGCATCAATTAATTCGAGTTCTTTACAAACTGGTTCGCTCGTCCCCTTCGATCGAAACGTATATCCTTCAGATCGTCCTCCAGTGACGAAAAACGATATACTGGAAAAAACCAAATCACCTATCGTCTCCACTCCATAAATAAGCCACAGACCGAGAACTCGTGAATCAGTCTGTAAAAATGAGCACCACGATTTCTAATCGATTATAAAACATATGAAATTAATTATTGAAATATTTACGATAAAGTCAAATCTCAGTTATTCTAAATTATCATTACAATGTTTATTTCTTTATAATCACTGTGTTGGATTCGCGAATTTGATTGCCAATATTTGCATTTCTTATCTTTTCCTTTCCAATAGAGTTCTGCATCGTTATTACCAATATATCATAAGAGAGTCATTTAGCAAACAGAATGCTGTTTTATCATTGCATCTCGGTGTAATTATTACGAGTTGTGGAAGTCAACTTGGCAATAAAATGTTGCATTGATGTGCAAATTGTATAACTTAAGAGGTGAGTAATATCAGAGCGCGTTTAATAAAAGTTGCTTATTCTCAACTCCTTCGTCAAACGAATTGACAGAGTCGTCAATCGTGTCTCTATAACGTATCTTTCCCGAATTGTCGGCTAATTGGAAAAAAGATACGACAGAAGTTAACTTGGCACGCTTTTTTCGTCAGTAATTCTTTCGTCCTGGTGATTCTATCTAATCGGAACAGGAGTTAAAGAAAAATACCACGTGGCATTAGAATATCGAGGATAATCAAATTCGATAATGCAACAATGAGTTAGAAAAGTTCTAAGAGAATTTGTTAACATCTGTTGCATGAACTATTAAAATTATTGGAGAGATCATAATTACAAGAAATAATCGTAATTTATCGAGTAAAAGTAATTTTAAAACAATAAGTAGTCTCCCATAAAATACCGATACTACAAATCATTGTAAACAAACTCTTTATTTATGAAGCGTTGCTTTACAATAATAATAAAGTGTTACGTTAGACTTTGGCAAAAAAACTCAATGAAGATTTGAAAAATATAGATAAAAATGGATATGAGATTGAAAAACCGCATGGTGTTATGAATAGTTTCATAATACCTAAGAGCATATCGACAACATTTGTCGGCAAGATTTACCAACCGGCAAGATTAATCGACTTTTTTACTCTCTGTAACAGTACTATACTACTAATTGATTAATTAATTTTAGAACTGTTGAGCGAAGACCTATATCCGGTATTTACGTTCAGTAGAATTATGAAATAAAAAATTTATAAAAAAGCATTTATAAAAAAACACATCTACACAAAAGTCAGAAAATTTCGAATGAAAGATTATCTGATAATGAGTAAAAAATGAGTTAATACTATAACAGAGAAGAGCCGAATTAATTATCGAGAGTTTCTGACCGAAATGTGCGATGTTAAAATGTTAATGATTAGAATAAAAATCTTTTCATGAAATTTTACTTCACTATCTACAAAATAAACTTTCTATATGTAACATCTATTAACTATTGCATTACCTATGTAAAAATAATATAAAGATTAGCAGCATACTACTATTTCGAGCAATTAAAAAGCGTAATAGGTATCTATGATATTTTCACACTCGAACGCATTCACATGCAGTAAGGGAAAATAGTAAGAAAAATGTTATAAAACGTTATTGAAAAAAATGAAATATTGCTTTTATGTTTTTAGTGTATTCCATCCGGAAGAACAAGAAAAAACGACGCGAAGAATAAAAATCGCTAAAGGCGTTTTTTTTTTCTTTTTCGAAACAAATTTTCTCCGACGTAAGCATTCGTAATGAAAAGGACAATACTGTCATATATCATAAATCTTTGCTAAAACTAATTTAATATTACAGAGATTTATGTATTTTTAAGAGATCTTTTTCTTATATAATAATAAGATGAAAAAAATTTATTTTATGTATCTATTTTTATAATATTAACTAATTTAAAATGCATATTTCTTAGAACGTTCTTTCATTATGAATTAAAAAAAAAAAATATTGCGGTAGTTCCAAAGCAATTTGTATAAATTCGCTATTATGAAAATATATTCTGGTAACATTTATTATTTATTTTATTTTACATTCTTTTTCAATCTTTCCAGAATACCAATCGAAAATGCTTCATATCAAAGACATAGAGCAGATTTCTATTTCATTAGAAATCCAATGTAATCTGGTATGAATAACTTTCTTGGTATCAAACTGTCTTCTCCAACGTAACATTTATTCAGAATATCACGTTGCCGTGTAATTTTGTATATTTAATTTTAGAAACCATTGTAAGAGTTATAGTATGCATTGTATTCAAGTTAGCATCTCTAATCGCATAAATTTCATTCTGTAATAACCGACTAATACATTATAATTAATTTTGTTCAATTTAGTAATACCTTATATATTACAGACTATTTATTATAATCACAAATTTATTAATCATATAGTGCATTATTATTGAACTTAACGAATTGGTTGTCATACTAAGGCCAGTAAAATAATATATAGAACATCAGACATATATCATATCAGCTGTTTTGTACTAGCGTCAGCTGACACGCATATAACAAACATAAGAACTGCACTCAAGGTCGCAGACGTGTGTGCAAGGCAGTGCGTGTAGCAAAACAATTGGGGTATATTCCATTCCGATACGTCGCCAGCGAATACAGAAATATATAAGAAAAAAAGTTAGTATATTAATAAGTATTAATTAACTCGCATGCAGTAAGATCGCAATTTCTGTATCTGAATTCTGCTAAAGTCTTTGTGTCAGTTTTTGTATTCAAATTCTGTTAGAATAATTACTTTATTTTATTTAATCATATATCAGTGTAAATAATAGTACGAGATACGCATTGATAATATTATTTTTGTAATCATAATCATAATCATTAAATTGTAATATGTTAATTTCGGAAAGGAAACATTTAGAGAATTATGTTCTTTTTTTAATATATATAGTGAATATAAAAAGAGTAATAGTTGTTTTGATTAATTATATATACAATTATTGTTATCTGAATGTAGTAGTGAAAACCATCCTTAACAAAGTATTTTTCCTTTAACCACCACTTCAACATCAATCGATCAAGGAAGGAGTTTACTGATGCAAGGGAATAAGAAAAGTTCTCTAGGACAGGTAACGCTAATTTCTAATGATAAACAATAATATAATAAAACAATTACACCAGAACTACCAATCCGTGGACCTTTCCATAATTATGTTCTGAGAATCATTCTTTTCTTTCAATTAATTAATCTTACTCTCGCATAAAATTTTGCACTGACCAAAAAGAGACAAATAATTAAGTTACGTAGACACAATCCGTGACATAACATACAATTTTTGTGGCAGCGATGAGATCAATAAGATATCCTTCTAAATAGACAATAATGATAACTTCAAGAAACGCAGCTATTCCTGATAATCTTCTTACAAAAGAAGTTAGAGCATACGAGAAGAAAGTGATAGCGCGAGAGGATAGAATGCAGCTTTGCATGAGTGAAGTAATGAATCTAAGGGACCAATTGAAACAATTAGAATTTGCTTGAAAAACGTGCAAAATTAGATGATCGTAAGCAGACACTTATTCGTCGCGAAGAAGAAAAGAATTTGTAAGATGATTGTATTGTATTAGATGAAACTTAGATCAAAAAGGAAATCGATGTTCTTCTAAAGCCTAATTTCGATCTCGTAACTTTGAGGAGAGACGTCAACGTGTTAAAAAAAAATTTTCTGAATATCTATCGGGTAATGAAAGAGAAAAATGTGACAACAGTTGAACAATTGATAGATCTTTTAAAAGCGGTCTACCAACTATCCAAATCAGTTAGTTATTATAGAGGTCTTTTATGCGATGCATGTAAGAAAGCTAATGAACACATATTGAACTATATTGATCGCATAAGAAACTTGGAACAGGCCATTATAAAGGAAGAAGTTAGAAAATCGGATAAGATATCAGCAATAGAACGACAAAGGATTGAAGCAGAAGTTCTCGAGTATTTCAAAAACAGCTTACCATCAGAACTCAGACTTCCCTTGAAGTTAGAAGACTATTACTATCTTGCGTCCGCATCGTCTGCATTTATTCGTATAGGTTATAAAGCAGAACGCGATATTGAAAGAGCCAAAACACTCACACAAGGAAATGCCGTAGCAATACGTGATATAACAACGAATAGCTTGACGTGTAATACTTGTGGGCACATTAAATTAGGGCACGTTTCTGCGCAATGTTCGAAAGAACGATAGAGAGTCTCATATTCAAGTATCGCGGCCATACTGCCACAAGAAGATAGGAGATCTTCGTGAATAGACAATTCATCTCGAGGATCCGATCCTAATTCAAACTCTAACAGAATAGATCAGAGACTTCTACTAGTTCAAAATGGGAAACAATTTGACATTATTGTAAAAAGGTAGCTCATACAAAATTCGAATGTTGGAAAAGAAAATATTATAATCGCCATAAGCAAAAAAAAAGAGATTCGAGAGACGCCATAAGCGAGCGGATAATTCGTCTCAAGATAACTCATCCTACTCTAGACAAACCCCGATACGTCACTATAAGTCATTATAAATCGATGATGAAATCACAAGTCTCTATAATCACGAATGCATGAAACTTTAGTAAATTTGTTACTCTTATGGCTGGTACTGGTTCAGAATTAAATTTAGTAAAATCAAATGTTATAAAGTCAAAAGAGATAATCGATGGTGAAGAAACCATAAAAAATAATGAAATTACAAATAGTCATGTATATATCAATGATTCTATTATTGTTAATATTTCTGGTAGATTTATACCTTTTCATATAGTGCATTTAATATTTCCGATAGAACAAAATGAAATTCTGGATAGTGAATTTCTGAAGAGAGTCAGTGCAAGCATAAATTAAACAAAGGAAGAACTCGACGGGAAATTCTGGACGGGAAATTCCTTTTATTAATCGGCAATAAGTTTACGTCCTTACGTCCTAACATACCACTTTTCAATGTAAGATAGAAAATCTCGAGATAGAAGAAGGTTATATTCTAAGACTCGATTATTATTAGTAATATACACAAGGGATAAACAAGAGCGAGCATATTTTAAAACAATAAGTACCACTAATTCAGATTACGATATTGTTCATCCTTCGCCTTTACTCTGCACCAATTATAAATTTGAGATTTCTATATCCGAAATCCGAAATCTGAACAGCCTAGTGTCTACTGATCTTAAATCCGGAATTTCTATAACCGAAACTCAGCAACAAATAACATCTGTGAAATCTGTTTCCATAGTCCGTAGTCTGAAAAAACATATTGAGGAAGGATCTCAATCTGATAAAATAAAAAATAAGGATAGAACTGTAAAAATAAAATCGTTGTTACTCCTTGGACATCTAAATTAGGAAGGAAAATAAAGTATAAGAAAATTATTGTCAATAAGCTCGGATTATTTTTATCTGCAGTACAAAGTTGTTAGTAAATCAGATCATTACAACTGACGAGAAACCTTTACATACAAAACAGTATAAATTTCCTCCTGTACACAAGGAAGAAATAAATAGACGGCCGAACTTCTGGCAAATAATTTGTCGAATTTAACGAATTATTATTGAACTTAGTGAATTGACTGTCATATTAAGATCAACAGAGTGACACGTGAAACGTCAGACAATACTGCATCCATAATTAGGAAATGCACATGCAGAATGACACCTTGAAATCTATACTGCATCTAAAATTAGCAGACACGAAAATAGAGTGACACATAAAGTATTAGATTATACTGCACTCAAAATCAGCTGACGTGCGTAAAAAATAATAGATAGATCTACAGCACAACATTATACTGCGTTCCAGGCTTGACAAGCGTGTAGCATCACACGTTGAGAATGACTCATTCCGATGCATAATCAGGGAGTGTATAAATATATAAGAAAGATAGAATGCAAAGGAAAATAAGAAATTCTCGAAGAAGAAAGATAACAATAACATCTAATGATAAGCAGCAATATATTAAAACGATCACAACAGAACTATCTATGCTATAATTATGTACTATAATCATACTTGTATCTTAATTTATCAGCCTTATTTTCGCATACAATTTTAAATCAGAGAATTGATTTACTTTCACTTTTCTAGATAATCACAATCTCCAATATAACCTTCATATTGATGAATTAGAATTCTTTACACACTGAATCGTTCATTCATGATCAAAACATATATCTTTAACATCCGATGTCGAAAAACGACATCCACAAAAAAGGCCAAGCCCATCTCTTCTTCCCCATAAATAGAGTCCAAACTCAGGACTCATGAGTCTAAACCGGTCTGTGGAACTGATCATTGCGTTCTCTAATCCATTCTAAAAAGTGTCAAATTAATCATCGAAATATTCACGTTCAATCATTCTAGAGTATCTCAAGTCAACTTGATTCATTCTAAATTATCATTATAATGTTTCTTTCTTTATAATCACTGTGTCGGATGCGCAATTTAACACTTCATTGTCAATATTTGCATTTCTTATCTTTTTCTCTCTAACAGTGTTCTGCATCGCTAGTATCGATATATCATAAGAGAGTCATTCAGCAAACAGAAAGCTGTCCTATCGTTGCATCTCGGTGTAATCCTTACGAGTTGTGGAAATCAACTTGGCAATAACATGTTGCATTGATATGCAAGTTGTATAACTTAACAGGTGAGTAGTATCAGAGCTCGTTTAATAAAAGTTGCTTATTCTCAACTCCTTCGTCACACGAACTGATAGAGTCTTGTGCATGTGTCTAACTTGGCACGCTTTTTTCGTCAGTAATTCTTTCGTCCTGGTTATTCTATCTAATCGGAACAGGAGTTAAAGAAAAATACCACATGGCATTAGAATATCGAGGATAATCAAATTCGACAGTGCAACAATGAGTTAGAAAAGTTCTAAGAGAATTTGTTAACATCTGTTGCATGAACTATTAAAATTATTGGAGAGATCATAATTACAAGAAATAATCGTAATTTATCGAGTAAAAGTAATTGTAAAACAATAAGTAGTCTCCCTTAAAATACCGATACTACAAATCATTGTAAACAAACTCTTTATTTATGAAGCGTTGCTTTACAATAATAATAAAGTGTTACGTTAGACTTTGGCAAAAAAATTCAATGAAGATTTGAAAAATATAGATAAAAATGGATATGAGATTGAAAAACCGCATGGTGTTATGAATAGTTTCATAATACCTAAGAGCATATCGACAACATTTGTCGGCAAGATTTACCAACCGGCAAGATTAATCGACTTTTTTACTCTCTGTAACAGTACTATACTACTAATTGATTAATTAATTTTAGAACTGTTGAGCGAAGACCTATATCCGGTATTTACGTTCAGTAGAGTTATGAAATAAAAAATTTATAAAAAAGCATTTATAAAAAAACACATCTACACAAAAGTCAGAAAATTTCGAATGAAAGATTATCTGATAATGAGTAAAAAATGAGTTAATACTATAACAGAGAAGAGCCGAATTAATTATCGAGAGTTTCTGACCGAAATGTGCGATGTTAAAATGTTAATGATTAGAATAAAAATCTTTTCATGAAATTTTACTTCACTATCTACAAAATAAACTTTCTATATGTAACATCTATTAACTATTGCATTACCTATGTAAAAATAATATAAAGATTAGCAGCATACTACTATTTCGAGCAATTAAAAAGCGTAATAGGTATCTATGATATTTTCACACTCGAACGCATTCACATGCAGTAAGGGAAAATAGTAAGAAAAATGTTATAAAACGTTATTGAAAAAAATGAAATATTGCTTTTATGTTTTTAGTGTATTCCATCCTGAAGAACAAGAAAAAACGACGCGAAGAATAAAAATCGCTAAAGGCGTTTTTTTTTTCTTTTTCGAAACAAATTTTCTCCGACGTAAGCATTCGTAATGAAAAGGACAATACTGTCATATATCATAAATCTTTGCTAAAACTAATTTAATATTACAGAGATTTACGTCTTTTTAAGAGATCTTTTTCTTATATAATAATAAGATGAAAAAAATTTATTTTATGTATCTATTTTTATAATATTAACTAATTTAAAATGCATATTTCTTAGAACGTTCTTTCATTATGAATTTAAAAAAGAAATATTGTGATAGTTCTAAAGCAATTTGTATAAATTCGCTATTGCATAATCTTGTAACATGCATTACTGTTATATCACTCAAATTATCTTCCTTTTTCAATTTTTTCAATATAAACAGAAAAAGAGTTAAGATCAAGGACACTAGAGATTTTCATTTCATAAGATTTCCAATATAATCTCGTATGGATAACTTCCTTGATATCAAATTGTCATCTCCAAAGTAAAATCTCCAAGAGATTTTCAAAGAAATTTATAAAAAATTTTCAAAGTAGTTTTGAAATAGGTTAATTTAGAAGTACGTCATTATTAAAAGCATAATAAAATACAGCATTTTATTGTCGATAAGAAATATAATAAAAGTGTAACGGTTGATATTTTTATTAACAACCATTATTATTTTCTTTGCAAAGAAATTGAAGCATTTATGATACTTAGATCAATATCTATTATCTACTTAGAAATAATAATGACTAATAGTTTGTTAATATATCTATTACGGTGATTTACTATGATCTGCGTTACTAATTGTTCTTAGAACGATCAAGATAAAGTGAATATCATCGACTAAAAAAAGTGTAATAGCGTGAATAACTAGATAACATTGGAAAATAAAAAGTACGCCATTTAAACATTTATATTAAAACATAAAATTTCACAATGACTAAATATTATGATGTTCTGTATTAAGACAATTCCAGCAAGTCTTCTAACAAAACGGTGGTCCTCAGCATAAAGCGAAGATAACAATGACAGTTTTTAAGAGAACTACCTAAACATATTGGAAACAACACCGAATTTGAATAATATATTTTTGAAATGTGACTACAAACAACATAAAAAAGAACAACTTTTATTAATGCTTTCTATAATGAATGAAAGAATATTAATCTAGATGTAATTAGAAAATTAATCCACGATATACATACATATATATATATATATATATATATATATATATATATATATATATATCAATTCGTCTAAGACCTATTATATTCGCAAATGATAATCATACAATATATTAATATATATTTTACTCGAATTAGAACAAGTAAACTTATTCAATATGATAACTTATTAAATGAGAATATAATAAATGAACTTATATAATATGATAACTTATTTAATGAATAACTTATTTAATATGATAACTTTGTTGTCATATTAAATATTGTTTTTTTTTTTACCTTTAAAAATTTATTTCCATATCTTTTTGTTTCCATATATTCATTTCTTCATTCTATTACCCCACTAAAAATGATTGACCCTGTTCATTCGTCTTATACCATTCATTTCTTTAATTTTTATGTACGATATTGATCCTTAGTTTATTTATCGGCACAACTGTATGTCACATGAGACTAAGAATGTCAGAGAATGAATTTTCTTTTATAGATGTCAATGAAAGTCATTACTTTTGATACATAAACTCAAAAGTAAAGTATCATATAATGATCCCGAACCCTTCTCTCATATCATCTGTTCGCCAATCGATTCAATCGAAACTCATTTCGACGATGATTATCTTTCACCATTATAGTAACAAGGTTTTTGCACTGATACAAAAGTTGATACACTGAAAAAAATCAATTTATAATCCAATAGGTATTTAAAATCCAATAGGTTTTGTGTTCCTTTAATAAAATCTTACACATACGAAATAAAACTAATATTTTATTTCGAAGAAAATATTACGAATATTCACAAAGTTTTATAAGTTTTTGAACTTCGATATTCCAATTTTCATTTTTCAACTTGTTGCAAATGTTACAGTATTCAACATAGAATAGCAACAATATAATATATTATTCCACCGTTAATGATTACAAGGCAAATATGTTTTGTTATTATTTTTCATCCAGAATAGGTAAAACAACATTTTCAAAGATAATGATACTTTTTATTTCTATTTAATTACTTGTAAATAATAATAAACAATATATTTTTATTACCGAACAACTATTGAATAATGTATCTGAGTAATGTATTTATATTTTATTTATTTAATTAAAAAGGTCAAAATCATATATGTTATATATTATCATAATAAACGATATATATCTTTGTTTATGCTTGATACAAAATTTAATGCATTGAATTTTTTAAATCTAGGAAAACAAAGAGAACTTTTAAAATCCGGAAAATCCAGAATTATGGAAAAAAGTGTTTCGGATAACGTTAAATTTAAAATGCGTAACAAACAAAAACAATATATAGATATAGATAACAAAAATAGTATAGATATAAATAGTTTACTTAGAAGAAAAAACCATAAATATCCACAATGGTTCATAATTTGTCGAATTTCTGTGTTTCAGATTTTACTTTATCGGCCTGTTACAAATGCGTTACGGTATTCTACGAATAGTAAAGAAACAAATCAATGAAAACATCGTCACTAAATAAAATATTATCTCAAATATTTGAAAAATATATAATAATAAAAAATAATTTCAAATAGTCCAAGATAAAAATAAATTCCAAAAAAATCCAATAGAAAAATCGATTACCGTAGTAATCCTATTTGTGAGATTACTCAAGCTTCACCACACGTATTGGAAAAAGCAAAGGATAATTAACCATTAAAAGATGTATATGGTTTCATTGAAAATTCTTCGCTAAAAAATATTACTGCATCTCAGTTTTGCTATAATTGAAGAAGAAAAACAAGACCTAGCTAATTAAAAGTCAAGATCGATGATGGCGAATCTTGTGGCAAATCCAACAACTGCGATACAAATGAATACGATTGCTTCCAAAAAAATAAGTATCATACCAGTTTTAATATCTGTCTTAATTTACTTCAATTATTACCTAATAAATCCCATAAATCAACCTCCGGTCATGAAAAATCTATTAAAGGAATACGATTTCATAGTAATCGGTGGTGGTTCAGCTGGTAGCGTTGTTGCTAACAGACTAACAGAGAATTCAGAATGGAATGTACTTCTTTTAGAAGCGGGTGGTCATGAAAATGAGATTACGGATATACCAGCTTTCTCCATATACTTACAGAACACTAAATTGAATTGGCAATATAAAACTCAAGCGCAAAATACTGCTTGCCAAGCAATGAAAGATAACCGTTGTTGTTGGCCCCGTGGAAAGGTGAGCTTTTTGATTTACCTCTGACGTAAGATAGTTAAAGAGATCGACAAAAATGACAATTATTTCATAACTACTATTTTTGGTATGTTAGATTACATTGCATTGTAAAAAAGTGTTAATCAAAAGTGAAAGATACAATCAGATTAAGTAGAAAGTAATTCTTTACTGACGAGGAAAATTTTACAAATTCTTTCGTAGATAAGATCGTTTTCAAGAAAAAATAAATAAACGGATTGCTAATATAAAGTAATTGCTAATATAAAGTAACATTCATACGGAATAAAAAAAAATAGCAAATAACTGATAATATATGAAAGCACTGAATTTGCATTAAACCTATTATGTATAATTTTCTAACGCCTATAAATCATATTGCGATACATATGCTGTTAATTCAATTATTAATCAAACAAAAGGTTCTTGTTAAATCCTAAGAATTATATCGCTACTTGAACACCGCGTACGATTCGTAAACATTTATTCCTAAATCCTTCGGGCTCTGTTATTTAAATGAACATAGATTTTTAATTCGTGCAGGACTACGTTGTCGATCTTCAGCGATATAGTTTGAAATGACCTAGAATTACGCTAATGTATTAATAACAAATGCAATCACAAGTTATTAAAACCTTTCAGCTCACTCTCCTAAGATTACTTAAAATTATTATACTATTACTTTATTCGATTGATTCTAGGTATTAGGTGGTTCAAGCGTACTTAATACAATGCTTTATATCCGCGGAAACCGTCGTGATTTCGATCAATGGGAAAGCTTTGGTAATCCAGGATGGGGATACGACGATGTACTCCCATACTTTAAAAAGTCACAGGATCAAAGAAACCCATATTTGGCGCGAAACACCAAATATCATAGCACAGGTAAGCTACGATGTTAATCATTCATGAAATTCGGAGGATTCATATGATTAATGTTTTGAGATAACAAGACATTACCGGTGATGTTAAATCAACTATTCAATTTTATAAAAAACAGGTTTTTGCAGGTGGTTACCTAACCGTTGAAGACTCTTCGTATAAAACATCTCTGGCTCCAGTTTATCTTCAAGCTGCAAAAGAACTGGGTTATAATATCAGGGATATAAATGGCGAAAAACAAACAGGTTTTGCATTTTTTCAATATACAATGCGCAGAGCTACAAGGTGCAGCACAGCCAAGGCATTTATACGACCCATTCAATTTCGAAAGAATTTTCA
This sequence comes from Vespula vulgaris, assembly GCF_905475345.1. NCBI lineage: Eukaryota > Metazoa > Arthropoda > Insecta > Hymenoptera > Vespidae > Vespula > Vespula vulgaris. Next base: position 8,782,220 of record NC_066588.1, read on the forward strand.
CTTATCATTATGGAGCCATGTTACGCGTGTTCTCATAGATCCAAGTACGAAAAAAGCCTACGGCGTAGAATTCATTAGGAATGGTCGTGTCGAGACCGTATTTGCAAAGAAAGAAGTTATACTTTCGGCAGGTGCCATAAACACTCCTCAATTATTGATGCTATCTGGAATCGGTGCTAGGGATCATCTGGAAGAACTTGGTATTCCAGTGATCCAGGATTCACCTGGTGTAGGACAGAACCTTCAAGATCATATAGGATTTGGTGGTCTAGTCTTCCTCGTCGACTACAATACCAGTTTGAAGACATCTGCTTTTATGAACTTAAAAACTATATTGGAATATATAATTAACAGAAAAGGCCCTCTAACTTCGAGCATTGGTCTGGAACTAGTAGGTTTTCTATCCTCCAAAAACGCCAATCAAACCGATGATTGGCCTGACATAGAATTTATGATTACCTCTGCCACGATTAATAACGCACCTGATATAGCGGAAACTGCTTTCTGCCTAACGGAAGATTTTTATGATGAAGTCTACGGCGATATCATTAATCATAACAGTTTCAACATTATTCCAATGATCCTCAGACCTAAATCTCGTGGTTATATAAAATTAAAGTCAAAAAACCCGCTAGATTATCCGTTGATGTATCACAATTATTTGACGAATCCTGATGACATGAGAGTATTGCGAGAAGGAGTCAAAGCAGCAATTGCATTTGCTGAAACAAGTAGTTTGAGAAGATTAGGAGCAAGATTTCACAGTAAGCCATATCCAAATTGTAAACATCATCCGATGTTCACAGACGAGTATTGGGAATGTGTAATTCGTCAATTCACGATGACTATTTATCACCTGAGCTGTACTGCGAAAATGGGTCCACGATCCGACCCAATGGCCGTCGTAGATCCCTCTTTAAAAGTATATGGAGTAGAAGGACTTCGAGTGATCGATGCTTCGATCATGCCCACGATCACTAATGGCAATATTAATGCACCTGTGATAATGATAGGTGAAAAGGGTTCAGATCTCATAAAAAAAGATTGGTTTTATAGACAAAAAAGAAGCAATAAGACTATTGCAGCTTCTTTCGATGAACATTAAGCAATTATTACAGTTCATCGAACGAAAGTAAAATATATATCATTATTATTACGGCGCATAAAATGACTACGAGAATGAACTACGAGAATAGATAGAAAGTTTTTTAAGGTTTACGTTTCCTATTTCTTTTTCTATCTTTAAAACGATATTTTATACAAATAAAATGTATTTAATCAAACGATTCATTAAATCATTTTATTTTCTTAAGCAAAGTAATTATGCATTTACATAATAATAAATAATATTGTGTTGTAAATTCCATTGCTATTTACGAACATTGAAAACAATTTAATGTAAAAAGAGTGACATTCGTGGATTGATAATGTCTCACTTGAACCATTTATAACCCAATTTCCTTTCTTTCTAATCTTTCTTTTACTGAATATAACATAAAATGTTCTTTCACTATACCTTCTTTTCGTCCTTGACTTAAATAAAAAGCAATTTGTGTTTTAAAACCTAGATGGCTAGATGGAATCGACGTTTGCTTCAAACATTATATAATAGACAATCACTTCTTATATAAAAGCCAAACATTTATGATTATCAAATTTAATAGACGGAACACGATGAGGTAATACCATTTTATTGATTATGTAATTTTACTATGTCTGGGTCTTCGATGTTAATTTTTTTTAAGTTTTTTTGTCTCATCTTCTACTATACTTATTGGTTATACTCCATGAAATGTACATTATAAGTACCTCATTATCATACTATTTTACAGTATTTACGATTCGTAAACAACCCTTCATAACTCAGTTTCTCTTTCTCACTTCTTCTTCAAAGGAAAACATACAATTTTTCAATCGATTTGATCGTACAGTTTCAACACTTGAAATTTCCATTTTTGAAAGTTCTTTTATTAATTCAATACATGTCCAAATAAATTTTGGACGCTATCAAAAATACGTGATATATTACTATTACATCTTGATGCAAAAGTCTTTTATTTTGAAAATGTCTTATTTTAATAATCAGAAAATTGTAAAAAAATTTCGATTGAAAATCGATACTAAACTTTGCAGAAAACATCAATTTTTGATTCTAGTCATTCTAATAGCAACATTCCTACTAATAAAAAATCTGTTTAAAATTTTTCTCGACCTATGATCTATAATTTTTTTCTCCATTAAGAGGTACGAAAAAATGACTATTTTCAGTGTCATCTGTTCTATTATAAAGAAGCAAAAATAAGAAAATAAACATATCTTCTTTGGAAATGGTAAATAACTTAATAAATTAAAATAAAATCAAACCGCATTATCTACCATAGTTTTTATGAAAAAAAAAAAAAAAAAGAAAATTCATTAGATTGAATGTGTATGCAAGTGTCTAGAGATATAAGATAACTTTATTTGCTAATATAAAAAGATAATATTATGCTTCATAATTAAAATCGTGTTTATCAATATGAAAATAAAATATGCGAGTTGTTTTTATCATGAATCTCGAGAGAAAAATATTGCGATAAATTCAAGGCAATTTTCATTCTCCGTCATAAAGAAAACATTCTTTTCTTTACATTTTATAAAATTTATTTTCTTTTTTAGCAGAAAATAAAGATAACAATGACAGTTTTTAACGCAGCAATATAAACATACTAATAAAAATACGAAGTCTAAACTTAAAACTTAGAAAAGAATTTGTAGTACTTTAAAAGAAAAAAAAAAATAATGCGTGCATAAACGGCAAAATAAGCAAAACAACTTTTATTAATGCTTTCTACTTCTAAACAAAAGAATTATTCTAAAATTAGGATTAATTAAAAAATCAATCCATTCTTCAATTTCTATATATAATACTGGTCCTTAGCTACTTATCGACACAACTAAACATCGTATAAAATTAAAAATATCCGAGAATTTTTATAAATTCGCATGATTTTAATGAAATCTGCTGAATAAAATTTGTATGCTCAAAAATAAAAAATCAGATATGTGACTTCAAGTTCTTTAAGTTCCCGCTATTCAACAATCGGTCCAATTGAAATACTTGTTTTGTACACTAAAAATTCTTGTTGACAATGAACAATGAACTCGTCTCGTTCTAGAAAAGTTCTAGCTAGTCAAAATAATATTAATGATGTAATTACAATAATTACAAAAGAAATTCAGATACTACTTCTTTTTAAATATACAAAAATTATTATTTAATACATGGCGATCGAGAACCGACCCAGAAATCATTCTTATTTCAATATACGATATCGAAAAAACACTACACTCAAGTTGCTGCATTTTGCTAATCTAAGTAAACAGTATACACAAAGTTTAAATAAATTCTTTGTTACAACATCAACAAAATTTAAACCGAAGAATTTTAAAGATGCAAAATTTTGATAAAATGTAAAATACTGGATGTAACAAACAGTGATGCTACATAAATAATCTTCTTCGAAAAATTATAGATAAGATACGACGATAGTGTGTTTTAAAAATTAACATAAATAAACTTAGAAAATGTGAATAAGCTTGATTTCTTTAATTTTAACGATATCAGCTTGAAATCCACTTGTGCCAATCCGACTATCGTTATGCAGATACAAAAAGATGAATTCTAAATCTCTTCCGAAAGAAAATTACTCGCGAGGTAAATTATTATGTCGACTATTCTAATCATCTTTTTTTCTAAACATGAATGAAATGTAAATCATTTTTGATAATAAATTGCTCAGTTAAATTACATACAGAATTCATCGTTGAGGATGGTGGAAGTGCTGAGGCGATGATAGCCTCGAGATTATTCGAGGTATCCGACTGAAGCGTATTGTGAATAGATGCCAGGAAAAATGAGAATATAATTTTAGAAATACCGCTGCTCTTAAATTTCAAAGAATTATCGGAATTAGATTGAAAATATAAAACTATACCGTCAACAAAATCGACTTATTATCGATATCCCAATGATAGGAAACAAATATAATCAACCACACGAAAAGGTTCTAGATAGTAGTAAGATCCTGAATACCATGATATATATGCGAGGCAACAGGTAATTCTTTCCTACGTAACGTGTTATGCACTTACATAGATACGAACTTATATCTAATGGTATATATCTATGATATGTATATCTAGCACGTGTACTAAAATGCTATGACGAACGTAAGATGCGAGAAAGCTCGTTACAATAACTTCTTGTGTTATCATACATTGTTCGATATCAATAATTCCAAGTAATTTTATTTTAGATTAAATTACGACAAACGTGCAAGGTTGGATAACACTAATTGGAGTTACGAGAAAGTTTCTCCTTACTTTCTTAAGTCTGGGAATAACAGGAACCCTTATTCGTAGAAATCACCTTAATGGGAGGTTATTTAACGATATAGGAACCACCGTGAAGGTCGCCATTATCGATCGCCTTTTTGCAAGCTGAATAAGAACTATATTATGAAAATCATGATATCATTTGTGAAAGTCAGACTGACTTCATAATCATACAAAGTACGATCTACAAAGGAAGTCGTTAAAGATCGTGGAAGCTTTCTTGCGGCTAGTGAAAAAGAGAAAGAATTTGCATATAGCTTTGAACGCTCAAGTATGGAAAGTGCTCTTCAATACCGACAAAGAAGCCACAGGAATGGAGTTCCTAAGCGATGGTTTAAAACAAACAGTTAGAGTAAGAAGAGAGATCATTCTGTCAGCTGGAGCGATCAATTTACCGCAATTGTTAATCTGCTATTTGCTAAACCACCTTTGCTCTCAGGCATAGGACTGAAAGAACAACTTGAGGAACTCGGTATAACGGTACTATCTAATCTTCGGGTATATTGGTGGATTAAGCTTTACGGTTGACGAACCAATTATTTTAAAAAGGAATCGTCTACAGATACTACCAATATTACTGAATTATACAATAAACAACAAAGGGCCCTTGACTACTCCAGGAATCGAAGCCTTGGCCTTCATCAATTCTAAATACGCTGATCCTTCTGGCGTTTATCCGGACATTCAGTTTCACTTTCTTCCAAGTTCCATCAATTCCGATGGTGAATCAGTAAGCAAGTTTATCGGATTAAGAGATAGCGTTTACAATACGGTGTTTAAACCATTGAAAAATACTGATAGTTGGACGATATTACCACATTTATTGAAACCCAAAAGTTCCGGATGGATTCGCCTAAAGAGCAGGAATCCTCTGATTCATCCTGATATTATTCCGAATTATTTCGCACATAAAGAAGATGTAGACATCCTAATAGACGGTATACAAATTGCTATGGCTGTTTCAAACACAAGTGCCTTTCGAAGATTTAATTCGAGACCATATTCTATTAAACTACCGGGTTGTCAAAGATTTCCTTTCGCCACGAACGAATATTGGGAATGCGCCATACGACAATTTACCTTCACCGTGTATCATCCAGTGGGTACGTGTAAAATGGGACCAAGAAACGATCCAACAGCTGTCGTGGATCCAAAATTAAGAGTATACGGTGTAAAAGGTTTACGAGTCGCTGATGCCTCTATAATGCCTACCATTGTTAATGGAAATACTAATGCACCAGTTATCATGATCGGCGAAAAAGCAAGTGACATTATTAAAAATGACTGGAGATATTAAACAAAAAAAAAGAACTTTGTAAAAAATTTTAATTCTCCTTTTAATCTATATTAACTGAATTATACATAATATAATATATATTGTTAATATATATTACTATGATAAAGTCAAGGTTATTTCGCAAATAGAGATTTGAATCTATTAAACTTAATACACTTGTCTTGTTTCTCTGCGAAATAAATCAAATGAAATTCTTAGATATGATTATATTCAAATGAGAAATAAAACGATGAGATATAAAGTCGATGTCGAGCAAATAATATAGATTGCTGTTCATTCGAATCAAAGTTTAACAATGAATTATCGGATTCATAATCATTAATACTGTGTTTTTTTTTCTTATTCCACACAAAAAATTTCATATTTCAGATATGTAGCATAGATAAGGAAGATAATCAAAAATATTCTATATACTATTATTACAGCTTGATATCTCTAAAATTTTTTATTTTAAGTATCACTAAACTCTAGAAAAATTTAATAAAAATCGGTACTAAATATTCCAGAATGCTCTACTTTTTGATTCTAGTCATTCCAATAGTAACATTCCTACAAATAAAGAATCCGTTTGAAATTTTTTTCAACTTACGACCTATAATCTTTCTCGCCGTTAAGAAGCACTGTTGCGGAAAGTAGATACTGAAAGTAGATACGGAAAGTAGAGGTTTTCAACGTCAAATACTACACAATAAAGGAACAAAAGTAAAAAAAAAACTTAAGTATGTCTCTTTTGTAAATAATAAATAGCTAATAAATTAAAAAAAAAATCAAACTATATTATCTGTCATAGTTTTTATGAAAACAATTCAATCGAATTTTTCTCAAACGTCTAAATCGATAAGATTTGCTATTGTGAAAATATAATTTTTTATAGATAATTAAAATAGTGTCTAGCAATATGCAAATAAAATATGCACGTTGTTTTTATTACGAATTTATAAACGAAAATATAACAATAATATCGAGACAATTCGGATTCATTTTCTATTGCGAAAACACATTCTTATAGCTTATATTAATATTATTACTTCAATAAAGGAACTTCCTTTTTTTAAGTGTTTTTTATAGTATCGATTGAAAAAGCGTTTAAGATTAAGGACATTGTAGCTTTCTACTCACTTACATTTTCAATGTAATTTTACATGAATAACTTTCTTGAGAATAGAACACCTTCTCCAAGCAAAATCTATTGATAAAGTCTACAGGTGAAATCTCTTCTTAGTTCACTCACTCTTCTTGACCGCGATAATGTCGATAAAATAAATTTCTGTGATGGGACATATTTAAATTTTTAAATAAAATTGAAGAATATTGTTTCATCAATATTTTTTTTTTTACGTTTATAATTGTATTCATTCATTATTAGAAAAAAAAAAGGAAAAAAGAAACAAGAGATATCGTACTATAAGTCTTTGAACACGATGCTGTTCTTCGTAAGGAATATTAATTCTACATCAGAACGAGGAAGAAAGAGAGAGTGTATGTAAGAGAGATTCCACTTCTTCAAGACATTAAAATGCAGCGCTCATCTCGATAGAGAGAAATGCATTTTTCTTTACGATATGTGCGACATAAGTGCTCAAAGTGCAAAAAAGATAATAAAATAAAAATATTTTTCTACGTAAAATCAAATAAGACCAATATAGAACTAGTTAGAATCAGCCGAACCAGCCTTTCTTCTTACGCTCGAAGGAAAAGTAGAGCACCGAAAGAAGGCACTGGAACATTGTCTTGAAGTGAAATGTAACTTGAATGTAACAACTTTTCTTATCCTTTTTTTATATATTATTATTATTATTATTGTTATTGTTATTGTTATTATTATTATATTATTATTATTATTATTATTATTATTATTATTATTATTATTATTATTATTATTACTACTACTACTACTACTACTACTACTACTACTACTACTACTACTACTACTACTACTACTACTATCATTGAAATTAATATTTAAAAGCAAATTAAAAATAGTCTTTTTCTTTTTTTTTTATTGAAATTATTAACGAAAACTAAATAAAAATAATTAAACTAGTACTATTTACTCAAGTAATTTAAGACCACTTTCACAAATAGCTCAAAGAAGACGCACGAAAAAGTATACAACACATACATCACATAAAGGTGAAAGTATCCGAGAATGGATTCTCTTCCGTGACGTCAACGAAAGAGTATTCGTATGCACCAAAAATATACGTTGCACATGTGAACCAATATTTTATCCCCCACTATTCATCAATCGATTCGATTGTAATTCATTTGAACAATGAATAGTGAGCTAATTCTTTCCATTCTTTCAAAAGTTAAGTTTACACAATTTTAATAAAAAACCTAATATTCCGACACATTTGCATATTCTGAGTTTCTTTAAAGTAATACAAAATATAAGAGTAGAGAGTCAAATAGAAATTCGTTTCACTCTGAAAAAATTGATAATACATTTCAACACTCTTTCTTTCTAGCTATACGATCGTCCTCACCTAGTACTCGACGGACGAGAATCTAACAAGATTTCACTCTCAGTATTCAACACACCGCCGACATTGAAACTCTCTGCACTACTGTTAGTCTCAATACATTTTGCCGGTATATTTAAGAGAAAAGTACGTACGTGTTTTAAACAAGTTCTTTCTTATAACATAATATATGAACTAAAGAAAGTGTCCGTGATTTAAAAATTATAAAATTTCGGATAGCAATATACTTGGTGAAACATACAGTGATAGTGTGTAAATAATTATTTTCGAAGAATTACAAACGGACTACGACCATATTGTGTTAGAAAAATCAAGGTGAATAAATCTAGGAAATGACAATAGGTTTGGTTTCCTTAATTACTACGACATCCGCCGTAGGAGTCGGTTTAATTCCACTTGTGGCAATCGGACTATCGTTATACAGATACGACAAAATGGATCCTGAATCTCCTCCTGAAAATATTCGCGAGGTAAATTATTATTTCAATTTTCTTGATCATCATTTTTTCTAAACATGAATAAGATGTAAATCATTTTCGGTAATAAATTCTCCAGATAAAAAGAATGTACGACTTCATCGTGGTGGGAGGTGGAAGTGCTGGAGCGGTGATAGCCTCAAGGTTATCCGAGGTGTCCAATTGGAGCATATTGTTAATAGAGGCTGGTGACAATGAAAACGAAATTTCTGATATACCAATTTTCGCGGGCTACGGTCAATTATCAGAATTAGATTGGAAATATCAAACCACGCCATCAATGACATCGTCTTATTGTCTTGCAATGGTAGGAGACAGGTGCAATTGGCCACGCGGAAAGGTTTTGGGTGGCAGCAGTGTCCTGAATGCCATGGTATACGTGCGCGGCAACAGGTAATTCTTTTTTACCTACGTGACGCGTTCCGTCCTACATACATACGTATGTACGTCTAATAGTATATCTAATATGTGAATATCTAATACCTATACCTATATATAGTGAAAAAGTGAGAAACGAGAAACCTCCTGACAATTTCCTCTCGCGTTATTACACGTCGATTATTACTACTAACAGCAACTAATTCTATTTTAGATTGGATTACGACAAATGGGCAAGAATGGGTAACACCGGCTGGAGTTACGAGGAAGTTCTTCCTTACTTTCTCAAGTCTGAGGATAACAGGAACCCTTATTTGCAGAAATCACCTTACCATAAAACAGGAGGCTACTTAACAGTACAGGAACCACCGTGGAGATCACCATTATCGATCGCCTTTTTACAAGCTGGACAAGAACTCGGTTATGAAAATCGTGATATCAATGGTGAAAGTCAGACTGGTTTCATGATTATGCAGGGTACGATCCGCAGAGGAAGTCGTTGCTCGACAGCTAAAGCTTTTTTATGGCCAGTGAAAAACAGGCCGAATTTGCACATAGCTATGAAAGCTCAAGTACTGAAAGTGCTCTTCAATGCCGACAAACGAGCCACGGGAATAGAATTTCTACGCGATGGTTTAAAACAAACAGTTAGAGTAAGAAGAGAGATCATTCTGTCGGCTGGAGCGATCAATTCACCGCAACTGCTGATGCTCTCAGGCATAGGACCGAAAGAACATCTCGAGGAACTTGGTATACCGGTATTGTCAGATCTTCGAGTAGGTGACAATCTTCAAGACCATGTTGGTCTCGGTGGATTGAGCTTTACGGTTGACGAACCAATTACTTTAAAAAGGGACCGTCTACAGACACTACCAATAATACTGAATTATGCAATAAACAACAAAGGGCCCTTGACTACTCCAGGAATCGAAGCCTTGGCCTTCATCAATTCTAAATACGCTGATCCTTCTGGCGTTTATCCGGACATTCAGTTTCACTTTCTTCCAAGTTCCATCAATTCCGATGGTGAATCAGTAAGCAAGTTTATCGGATTAAGAGATAGCGTTTACAATACGGTGTTTAAACCATTGAAAAATACTGATAGTTGGACGATATTACCACTTTTATTGAAACCCAAAAGTTCCGGATGGATTCGCCTAAAGAGCAGGAATCCTCTGATTCATCCTGATATTATTCCGAATTATTTCGCACATAAAGAAGATGTAGACATCCTAATAGACGGTATACAAATTGCTATGGCTGTTTCAAACACAAGTGCCTTTCGAAGATTTAATTCGAGACCATATTCTATTAAACTACCGGGTTGTCAAAGATTTCCTTTCGCCACGAACGAATATTGGGAATGCGCCATACGACAATTTACCTTCACCATGTATCATCCAGTGGGTACGTGTAAAATGGGACCAAGAAACGATCTAACAGCTGTCGTGGATCCAAAATTAAGAGTATACGGTGTAAAAGGTTTACGAGTCGCTGATGCCTCTATAATGCCTACCATTGTTAATGGAAATACTAATGCACCAGTTATCATGATCGGCGAAAAAGCAAGTGACATTATTAAAAATGACTGGAGGTATTAAAAGAAAGAACTGTGTAAATATTTTTATTTCGCTTAAAGTTAATAATTTTATCAATTAGAATTATTATTTATACTAGTTTAATTATATATTTTTACATTGTCATGACAAACTCAGGGATATTTTGCAATTAGAGATTCGAACGTATTTAGCTTGATAAACTTGTTTTGTTCTTCTATGAGATAAATGGAACGTGCCATTTCGAAACTCTTAGATACGATTTTATTCAGAAGTAAGAGATATAATAATAAGTGTTACTGAAAGTTCAAATGTTAACTACCGTCTCAGAAAAATTCAAACCAATGTACAACTATAGAAACTCATCCATGTGTAAACCTATTAGTAAAACAAATGGTAATACAACTTTCTCGTTAAATTTTCTCCACGCAATACACTTTTACGAAAAGAATGATATCAAGATTATTATCTTTAGATCCGAATGTTTCGTTACTATCTTTATGCCTTTCCCGCTGAAACTTCTCTCATGCGATTAGTTTTTGCTTCTCATTCAATTTTCTTAATAAAACGATGAACATAAATCAGTTGTACTTGGTAATCATTAACTACATAGATAAAATATGTATATATTAATAACAAAAAGAAAGATAAATGCGTGATAATATGTATATCGCGCTTTATAAATTTCACAAATTCTTACGCAGAACGTGCGAGAACAGTGAAAGCAGAAGCCTTATCGAGTTGTCGTACACTATCGCTGGCTAAACACTAAAACACATGAAATGTATACACAAAAGGAAACGTGTTAGACCGGATATTTATGTGAAAACCTGCAGTTGGATTCACACGTTTCTTAATTCTCTTCAAAAATATCGAACGAGACATCCAAAAATATTTGGAAATAAATGCACGAAAATACTTCATTTTTCCGAACAAAGAACGTACGTACGTACATAGAAACGAGAAAATCACTCGATTAAATAAATATTTAAGCAGAAAAAAAAACAACCGTTAGAAAACAACTCGCTAGTTACAATTGTTCGTAAACATAATTAGAAAATAAATTATCTTTAATGGCACCTTTCATGGAAACAGGAAAGAAAAAACAAAATAAACAAGCACGTTTACGAGTAGAACGAGACCTATACAAGTATCAGCATTGAACCAGTTTATATTAATTAAAGCAAATATGTTGTAATCGTACTTTGTACTAGTCATTGAGTTATTTTATGCGTAACTATTACGAAGTTAGAATAAATTAAATCTCTCTATATCTCTGGCAGTATGATTGATTTTCTCTGTAAATAAACAATCCCGATAAAATCCGAGTCCAACATAAAACTAAAATTTCTGTTCTTGTTAAATACGGGTATAACGGAAGTAACAGAGATTTATTGGCGCAATCTATCCTAACATTAAAGCAATGATAATCTTGGAGAATGTACAAATAGATACATACATACATATACATACATACGTGCGTGCATGCATACATATATACACACATAGATACAATATTAAGCGTAGGTATACATTCGCCGGAAAAGATAGGTGAGCATATAGTAAAGGAACACTTTCACTGCCAAAGTGTAAGCGTTTGGTCTTAGAGGAGGACAAGAGGAAATCCATAGGAAGGGGTGGAGAGATGGTAGAAGGAGTAGGAACTACGGTATAGTGCCGTATCGTTCTCTTGACTGTCATTACAGGTATCTTCGTGGTCACTTATAGCGATCATCTCCAACCGGCTTAAACCTTGCTCAAAATATTTTTGTGAGTCAGTCTCGTTGAAGTTTTTCAAGAAAGAAGAGAATTTTACCACTGAAGATCTGGATTTATTAGGCTTATCTCTTAACCTATTAATTTATCATCGAATAAGATAATTGACAGGTAACCAACATATTTAATATTAATGAATGATTAAGAAACCGAATGCAAAAATTTACAATGGGTCATTAGATATTCATCTAATCGATTCAGCTAGCCATCCGTGAATTTATTATTTTCGATTATTTTTTTTCTCGACATTCTACCGAGTGTCCTCATTTTGAAATATAAAACTATCGTAGAACAGGTTTAACTAACACGAGGACGTTGTCAGTTTTTACACGCACGGTCTTATAATTAATTTTATCTTTTCACATTGAATATTTAGGACATCTTTATTCATCTACAGGAATTACACAAGCCATGGAATTTTTTCAATTTCATATTCTCGAAGGACATTCGCACTCTCACTTTTAGATCATTCTTCAGCTAACTAAGAAACGAAGATAATTTTAGTATATACGATATATATATCTCTTTACAGATGAGTTTATTATACCGTGAGTTCGACAATCGAAGAGAAAAATAATAATAATGACACGTTGTCATGACAATTCCAACAAATGTATTCTAGCGATAGAGGAACGTTAACGAATGCTTTAACGGTAAGTGATATACACAACAACGTTATATTTAACCATATTCTAATAAGATCATTTTTGTTTAATTAGTCATTCATCACGCAAAATATCTCGAACTGTTCCTTTACCTATATTACATACATACTTCCTTTTCCTTTCGTTTTCAATATCAGTCTCAGGAAGAAAGTGTCTCGTGATTAAAAAAAATAATAATAATAATAACAATAAAATAGAGAGAGAGAGAGAGAGAAAACACATCATTGAAAATAATTCGTCGCAATAGGTGCATCAAGAGGAACATGAAAGGAACGGTAATGATTATCCCGGAACTCGCATGTAATAAACCTCTACTTCCGGCTAACAAATTATTTGAGAAGGAAAAGTAAAGAAAGTTACAGCGTTACGTTTTGCGCTAACAACACGCGAAATTCACGTTTTGTCTAAGAATTCTCGATCCTTTCGTATCGTACTTCCGATATTATTTGAATTCCGGTAGAGGCGAGAAAGTATAATAGCTAATAAATTTGATTCGCACCTTGATAAAAACTGTACATCCTGGTTGCGAAGATCTAAGCCGGTAATGAACTGACAAGAAAGTTCTACGTTATCTTTCATCTAAATAAAGAAATTCAAAGATGTGTAACGTAACCATGGCTCTCATAGAAGAAAACGAACACAAACGAGGTTTATGTTAGCGAAGCGCTTTCACCTTTCCCCGTTATGCGATCGCAACATCTCCTTTCCTTTAAACGAAACGAATGAGAAAGAGAAACAAAATGATCCTGTCGATTCGCACGTGTTTCCAATATAAAAATCACTGGGCAAAACTTTCTTTCGTCACTTTTCGTAACACTGTTATGATATCACGTCGAGTTTTATATAAAATAAACATTGTAATGTCTGTTGACAGAAACGACATATATACATATACACACACAGACACACACGCGCAGACACGTACACTATATTTTTTGTTTCCTTTTTGTTTTCCTCAGAAAGATCGAGAATTTCCATGGAAGTACGGCTAGCGATAGCCAGCTCAGAATGAAAAGAGCCGATGTCGACCACCCATTTCTAGTGCGCAGAGTTGAAAACACTTATTGTAGCCGACCGCCGGATATCGATTTATGACGAAGTCTGTATAAAAGTCATTTCGAAAGAAGCAAAAAAGTAGGTCGGCTCTTGCTTGCATCGAAAAATAAAAAGAAGAAAGGGAGAAAGAGAGAGATAAAGTAGAAACCAGCAGCCGGTTTATTCAAAATAATCATTATCAAAAAGTGGCGAAAAGGATGGTGTTCAGCACGATAGTCATAACGACGGCTTTAAAAGGTGCTTTGGGCTTAGTAGGAACTGGTCTTTGGTTGGTGCCACTTCTTATAGCTGCTCTGTCTTACTATCAATATGATCAGCTGGATCCAGAAAGTCGACCTATCGATAGATACCCTCTAAATCCTGAATACGATTTTATTGTAATTGGTGGAGGATCGGCAGGTGCTGTCGTAGCCAACAGACTCTCTGAAATTTCAAATTGGAACGTTTTATTACTGGAAGCTGGACCGGACGAGAACGAAATAACAGATGTCCCCTCGTTAGCTGCCTATCTACAGTTAACTAAGTTAGATTGGAAGTACAAGATCGAAGCTACGGGAAGAGCTTGCCTCGCGATGAAAAGTGGCCGTTGTAATTGGCCACGAGGGAAGGTTCTCGGAGGATCGAGCGTTTTAAATTACATGCTTTACGTCAGAGGTAATAGACGCGACTACGATTATTGGGAAGGCTTGGGTAATCCTGGCTGGGGTTACAAAGAAGCGCTTTATTATTTCAAAAAGTCCGAAGACAATAGGAATCCTTATCTTCGAAACAATCCGTATCATTCAACGGGTGGTTACTTGACCGTTCAAGAATCACCATGGATCACACCTCTCGCTGTGGCATTCTTGCAATCTGGTGTCGAACTAGGTTACGATTTGAGAGATATAAACGGGGAATTTCAAACCGGTTTTATGATACCACAAGGAACTATTCGAAGAGGCAGCAGGTGTTCCACGGCAAAAGCTTTTCTTCGTCCTATAAGGTTACGCAGGAACTTTCACACGGCTATGAATTCACACGTGACGAAAATCGTTATTAATCCTTTCACTATGAGAGCGATCGGCGTGGAATTCGTGAGAAATGGTCATAAGCAATACGTTCGAGCTCGCAAGGAAGTAATTCTATCGGCAGGTGCTATAAATAGCCCTCAAATTCTTATGCTCTCCGGTATTGGACCAAAGGAACATCTTCGCCAAGTTGGTATACCTCTTCTTAAAGATCTCCGAGTCGGTGAAAACCTTCAAGATCACGTAGGAATGGGCGGTCTTACTTTCCTTGTCGATAAACCGGTAGCCATAGTTCAAAAACGTTTCTATGGCGCACCAGTGACTATGCATTACGCAGCCAATGGAAAAGGACCTATGACGACTCTCGGTGGTATCGAGGGATACGCTTTTATCAACACAAAATTTGCCAATAGGTCTATCGATTATCCTGACATTCAAATCCACATGGCGCCGGCGTCTCTTAACTCGGACGGTGGCGTACAAATCAAAAAGGTATTGGGAATAAAAGACGAAGTTTACGACACTGTTTACGATCCGATTGCAAACAAGGATGCCTTCACTTTCATACCTCTTCTCCTCAGACCCAGATCACGTGGTACGGTTAGACTAAGAAGCTCTAATCCCTTTCACAGTCCAATAATTGACGCTAACTACTTTGACGATCCGTTAGACATAGCCACTCTCGTCGAAGGTGCGAAAATAGCTGTTAAACTCGCCGAAGCGAAAGTTTTCAAACAGTTTGGTACTAGGTTACATCGATTGAAAATACCTGGTTGTCGACATCTTAAATTCGCCTCGGATGCCTACTGGGAGTGTCACATTCGTCACATTTCCATGACTATTTATCATCCGGTCGGTACAACGAAAATGGGTCCTCAAAATGACCCTACAGCAGTTGTGGATTCTAGATTAAGGGTTTATGGTATCCAAAATATTAGAGTCATCGATACCTCTATAATGCCGACGATTTGTAGTGGCAATACCAATGCACCAGCTATCATGATCGGTGAAAAAGGTGCAGACCTCATCAAGAGCGATTGGTTATCTTATCCAACCAAAAAATAATGTGTGAACGAGCTTCTCCGTTTAATATAAGTAGGCATTTGTGAAAAGATTGACCGAAGAGCCTGGATAGTTCAATAGTTAAAAAGCGGAAGATCTGGGTTGGAGTTCCGATTAACAATTTTTTTATGAATCCTACAATATTTTCATAAATATCTGTTAACTGATAGTACGTAAAAGGTGAAGCAAAAGAAAACAATTACCAAAGATATTGTTACGATACGTTTTCGATACGTTTGAAAGTACGAATTAGAGAAACTGAGACGAGCAGAAAAAAACAAACCAGAAACTATGTGTACAATTGATATCTATTGTACGACGAGAGACAGTGGGATTAGAAGTATACACGACTCAGGTATAATTATCTCCGTGTGCCATAAAATTCTAATAACGCTTAGCCTAATCTAACGAATTGTGTATTATTCCTATTTTCTTCTATTTCTCTTAATTTTCACTGTTTTTTTGTTTAAGTATAAGATTACTTGTAAATATTGTAATGCGTATAAATATATGTATATATTCCTTCCTTATCGCTAAAAAGTATGATACGCAATAATGAAAACATAATATCAGCAAAAGATGTAAAAAAATGTAAGAAATAAGGCAATCGTAAAGACCAGATAATCGTTTAAGAAAATTTTGTTTTCAACAAAAACTGTCAACTTTTGTGTTTCATCAGCGAAAATTTGAATTATCGACACGTTTTAAAAAAAAGAAAGAAGCTGACTTTGTTATAAAAAGAAAAATAAAGAGAGTGGAAAGCAGTACTCAATAATTACGTGTTGAGAAAGACCGAGCATTCAGGGTTCTTGTATTTCTATTACGTAAGATTGAGTATCTTGTTATTTTCTCTTACATATATACTCCTCTCTATATACACACGCGCGTGCACGCATACGCACACGCGCACACACACACACACACACACACACAGACACAGAGTTATTTTCTTCCTTTTGACTTTTTTAATTGTTCCGAACACAAAGCAAACAATTTCTTTTTTTAAAGGTTGCTTATAGAAATTGAAATTAATGGGAGCACAGTATACGCCGAAAAAAAAATAAATAAAATGAATTAAAAGATCCTTCGAAAAAAAAAAAATTAATAGAATCTGATTTGAATTATTTTAAATTTTAAATAATCAACTTTAATCCGTCATAAGAAAAAGAGCATAAAAAAGATAAAAAATTGTAGCTACGTGTGGTTACGTGAGCATTTCGAGAAAGTGAATTTCTATAATAAAATTAAACCCAGTTTAAATCAGTCATAGTCGTGAAAGCATCGCAAGAACATCTGGAGGTATAAAAGTGATAACGTTTTTATTTTGAATTTCGTCGTCAATGTGTTCGAAGGTTAAGTGAAAATTCAAACAAAGTTCTCTTATATAGTGTATGTTCTTTCATATAATCGATTCGAAACTTTTCGACATAATGTTACGAATAATCGTTATATTATCATTGCTATTATTTTCTTTGATATCCGAGATAAGAAGTGCGACATTGTTCGATCTTTTAAGAGAATATAATTACCAGGATAAAGAAATCAGGACGATATATTACCCTAGATGGGAGGAATATGATTTTATTATAGTCGGAGCAGGCTCCGGAGGTTCGGTTCTCGCTAATCGTTTATCAGAAAATAAAAATTGGAAGATCTTATTATTGGAAGCAGGTTATCGGGAAAACTTGATACAGCAGATTCCTGTATTAGTTAATATACTCCAACTAACGGACTATAATTGGGGTTACAAAGTGGAACCTCAAGAAAATACCTGTTTTGGAATGATCGATCGACAGTGTGCCTGGCCGCGTGGAAAATCACTCGGTGGAACCAGCACAATTAATTATATGATTCTTACACGTGGCGACAAGTTAGATTACGATTACTGGGCGGCCTTGGGCAACGAAGGCTGGTCTTACGAAGAGATTTTACCATATTACATAAAGAGCGAAAGATTCAAAATCCCTAGTAAGTCTAGATCAAACCCATTTACTTTATCTCGTTTCTATGTATCTGTCTTATATTCAAATAATTTAAACAATAACAAATATCATAAACAAACGAAATGTAATAGAGCGAACGATATTCAAATGGAAAACTCACGTAAAATATTTTAGTTCGTTGGATCGCTTGGACCTCAGTCACCCTAGAATAGGGGTGTCTTAACCCTCCAACGAGAGTGGTCACGTTTCGATTACTCACCCTTCTCGTCTATTCACTAGAGCCTGAACGTTAGCCAGACTAACCGAATCATCATCCTTCCTTCGTTCGACTAATATCTTGAAATTTGTCTCTTTCGAGATCTCACCTACACATTACTCGAGAATATTTATAAAAACGTTTGAAAGAAAAACTATAAAGTAAGAAATATCGTAATTTAAATAAAATTTAAATGCGTTACAGATATCGTCAATTCGTCATATCACGGAAAGGATGGATATTTGTGCGTTGAACACGTTCCTTTTCATACCAAGTTATCCACGGCATTTCTTGAGGCTGGCAAAAGTCTCGGTTACGATGTTATCGACCACAATGGCGAAAAACGAATAGGTTATTCATATGTACAACTCAACATGGACAACGGGGCACGTTACAGCGCTTCGAAAGCTTATCTCAGAGTGAAACGACATAACTTGGACATCGTAACTGGCGCGAGAGTGACAAAAGTTCTTATTGATGGGGATCGCCGAGCTTACGGCGTCGAATATATCAAAAATAACAAGAAAAAACTCGTATTCAGTACGAAAGAAGTGCTTTTATCCGCGGGTACGATCGATTCTGCCAAACTACTTATGCTCTCGGGTATAGGACCGAAGGAACACCTCCAAGAGCTGGAAATCGAAGTGATTCAAGATTCCAAAGTCGGATATAACATGTACGAACATATTGGTTTCCTCGGTCTAACCTTTCTAATAGATCAACCTTTGTCTGTATTGCAAAGTAAATTGTTCAATCCGCACGTGTTATGGGACTATGTGTTTAAAAGAAGCGGTTACATCTCTATACCTGGTGGTGCCGAAGCTTTGGCATTCATAAGAACGAAATATGCTCCATCTGAAAAGCCGGACATCGAACTACTTTTCATATCAGGCTCGTTACACTCGGACAACGGTATAAGCATTAGAAAGGGTCTACGAATTACGGACGAGCTTTATAACGCGGTTTATAAACCGATCGAAAATAGAGAAGCCTGGTCAATCTGGCCGATAATTCAAAGTCCAAAAAGTGTCGGTCGGCTTACTCTGACATCGAAAGATCCCTTCGTACCACCGAAGTTAGAGCCTAATTTCTTTTCTCATCCTGCCGATATCGAAATCCTACTTGAAGGTATAAAACATGCCATCAACGTATCTAAAACGGAACCTTTCCTTGCGTACAATAGTCGATTACACGACATTAAAATACCCGGCTGCGAACTTTACGAGTTTAATAGCGACGATTATTGGCGATGTGCGATCAAATATTTACCATCTATGATGAATCACGAAATAGGAACCGTCAAAATGGGACCCAAAACGGATCCCTATGCTGTCGTTGATCCTCGTTTAAGAGTTTATGGTATAAAAAATCTCAGAGTAGTAGACGCATCTATTATGCCTAGTATACCGATCGGCCACGTAAATGTAGGTATCTTCATGATCGGTGAAAAAGCTGCTGATATGATCAAACAAGATTGGTCGATAGACGCAACAGGAAATAAGTAGTTCATTCGTTCGACTAACACACATTGTAAACTCGAAACAAATACTACGTCGATGATTACATTGGTCAAGCGCGTTCATAGTATAATTGTTTCTCGTTTATGACCTACCGTGTCCTTGAGCTCACGCGAGGACGATCGAATACGTAACACACGAATGCACGATTAATAAATAAATGCAGAATTTTACTTGTTACATACATACATATACATATCGTGAGCAATCTAATAAAATGTGAAATATCCGACGTCATCGACAATCCCCAACGCGATAATTCGCATAATGGATTCGTCGAATGTTTTATTCGCAATAACAAGAGACTCGAAGCAAATAAGAAAATGATTTCTTCCTCACGTATATACTAACTCGTTATATATACTAACATATACTATATTATATATTAACTATGCCATATACTAACATATAATGCGATGAATATTATGATACGTTCAGGGGAAAAAAAAAAGAAAAAAAAATGCGAAATATAATTTTATTCTCATAAACTTTTTTAAAAATAAATGTAAAAATATAAAATTGTACTAGTGTTAAAGAAAATGTCTCGTTAATGGAGAGAAAGACGATGAACACATGTATTTCAATCTCATTCAATAAGATGATTCATTCCCATAAATATCCAACGTTGAAGTAAGAGACTTCTAGTGGCGAACTAAATTCACGAATGAAATATGTTTTATTAATATGTTTTACAATTTCATTTAATTATAAAATAAAATAATTATGACTAATTATAACTAAAATGTGTTGTAATGTGTGTATATACATACATATATACATACATACATACATATATATATACATATACATATATACATATATATTTACACACGTATACACATATATACTATAATAAAGTTCTTTTATGTTCTTATCCAATAATTATTTAAATTATATTTGATTTAAGCTTTTTACTTCTTTTTTGAAAATAGAAGATATAAATGTAATACTTATATTTCTTGGCTCAAGTAGTCTAGAATTATACGATTAGCCTATTCGTTTAGTGTTTTATTAGATACTTAATTTCACAATCGTCTTAATAAGCCTATAATCAATACAACTCATTTACCATTCTAAATTTAAAATTATAGTCAGTAATTTCTTTTTCTTTTTTATCAAATATTTATATAATTACTAATACTACTAGATTATATTATATAGACAATAACCTTATAGATGTAGCAACATTCAATCCTTTTAACGACAGTCATTTAGAAATTGATTTCACAAATATAAGTTATCGATATTAAACCGAACATATGAATACTATATAGCTTAGAAATATTTTTTTGATATAATAAAATATGAAGAAATAAATTTTGCATGCGTGAATCTTTTAGCAATTAAATAATATAAATTAATATGAAATGTCATTCAATTTCATCGTATCTCAGTCAAGATTCAAGCATAGCAGTCCTAAATCAACATTCCGCATTGCTTGAAGTAATATAAATATTAAATAAAAAATGCAAGATGTACCTGATACAACGAGGGCTTCGTTTGGACCACAAGTGTGAATGTTTCCCATTGCCTAACAATCTTCTTTCTAAGTAGATGCAATAACAAACCGGCACTGCGATGGAACACCACTAATTCGTATAATATAGACACTTTTATCGCGTTTAAACAATAAATACGTGCTAAGACTCTTTCGGAGGACACAGTTGACTCATTAATAACGACTATTAAACACGATTTAATCTAAATGAGAACTATTAAGGTTACAACGTTACGGGAAGCTCGCAAAGCCACTACCCAAAATTATTTGTAGCTTTTTCAAGCCTCTTAACTACGCAGTGTTGCCAATGTCATACAAAACGCCATCTACTGTTAGCTTTTAAAAGCTCTCCTCTTTCGATTATCACAAGATTATCACGCGATTATCGATTTTTCAATGTAACCTTGTACATCCATTAATATTAAATAAGGAAAAAATAATCATAATCCACGAATCTATATATCAACGATTATACTTAATTATAATTTTTATTTCATAACTTCATAAAACATTAATATTTTTCTTTTAATTTAATCTATTTTTTAAAGACAACGCTACGAGCAAAAATTCTTAAACGAATTGTTAAATATATGACAAAATGAGTCATGGTTTTAGTTTTGATCATCGCTATTGTCCTTTTTTAAAAATATTCTTACTAATTAAAAACAAACAGAATTTGTAGGAGGTAATTCATACCGCGCGATCACATTGATATTATATGTATAGTCGATTTAAAAGGTAGATCGTTGTTGTGGTCGACATATCGATTACCATACACTGCCTTAGGCAGCAACAACGCTGTCACAGCATAGGAATTTTCGATATGTTTTCAACTGGATGTTTGCCTTTTTTTGACAGATTAGACCACTCATGAACCACTCTGATTGTTGCTTTTCCTTTAAAATGAAGCATTAAATTTACAGTGAAATATGGCACAATCTATTTTCGACGCTCTGACAGGTAAAACTTGCGAGTGTTTTCAGTAGGTGGGGTTAACCAATAAAGACTCAAGAGGATAGTATGATAATTTACAAGAAGAAAAGAATAAATTTGCTACTAACGTCGTTTCGTATCCCTTCGTAGGTGTTTCACTCGATAGCCCTTCTGTACAATCTTTAATAGAATCTCAAAATCTTATTACCGAAGTAGAACAATCAGGTATGCATAGAACGTTACGTTCACTAAGCATATTTCAGTGAATTCAAGAAAGTATAAGCTTAAGTCTTCTCTTTTCAGCAATAGATCAAGATGAAGAAGATATATTTCAATGTGGAAAATGTAAAAGTCAATTCACGTCGCTTCATATGTTCGTTCTACATAAAAGGACACATCAAAAGACGCAAGAACAAACGGTAGATTTGAGTCAATTTTTAGTAAATGACGAGAGTCACATTATACGTGCTGAAGATACTAGTCAAGATGAATCGCAATATAATCCTCAAGAAACATTTGTAAGAACGGATCAACTTGGAGGGTCTATTATACTCGAAGAAACTGATATGTTGTTTAGGTAAATTAGATTTTGCCTACTTTTGATGTCAATTTTCTTAAAAATTGATACAAATCTTTTATAATGTTTCTTTTCTAGTATGGATCAAGAAAATGGAAATTATTTTACAACAGATTCTACATTTAGTGTTCCAATTATATTAAGTTCCGAAGGTCTTGATACCTTTACAAATTCTGGAATCATAGGAGAAAATGAATCTATGAAAAATGAATCAAAGGAAATATCCCAGATTTTACAAAGTGATATCTCTCAAGAAGAAAATTTGATTAATTCAATAAATTGTAAAACATTATCGCCTGACACAGTATCCATAGAATTGGAAAATGTGGAACAAGCACAAAATTTAAAAGTACACATTTTTATCATTCTCTTTTTTAAATATATTAATTTATTTACATATTTTATATTTTTATTCAAAAATTTACTTGTATTATTACAGTATAAATGTGGTTATTGTAGTAAGCAGTTTGCAAAAAAATTTTACTGGCAACAACACGAACGGTCTCATACAGGAGAAAAACCTTATCAATGCGTAGTGTGTGGAAGAGCATTTGCACAAAAGTCTAATGTAAAGAAACATATGTCATCGCACAAAGTGTGGCCTGGCACTGCCATACACTCGCTACCACCTGAGGTATTGTTATTACTACTTGTAAATTATTATTATTCATAATATAAATTTATAATTTTATTAGATATTATATTTGCAATTAATTAGTAATATTTGATAGGTTCCACCGGATGGAAGTATAGATCGTACCTATCACTGTCAGTTCTGTAAAGAAATATTTGATTCGTACAAAGCTCTGAAGGGCCATCTCATAGTTTCTCATCTAGCACTGAAAGTGTACAAATGTGTGCAAAGTAGTTGTAGTATGATGTTTGCCGAGCTGGAAGATTTTTTGGAGCACACTCGTAGTCACAAACGGTCGGAATATCGTTGTCATGTTTGCGGTGAAGTGTTTAATACTTTATCAGACTTAGGACTCCATCAATATGCTCATTCCGTCCAAAAACAAAAAACGACAGAAAAATATTATTGTTGTTCTATATGCAAATCATCATTTTCTAATTTAGAAGCTTTACAACATCATACAGAAACCACCACACATGACTATGCTTGTTTGCATTGTGGAAAGAGTTTCTTGATTGAAAGATTTCTAAGACGGCATTTAAAAACACATGCTTCATCTGCTCGATTTGCGTGTGAAGATTGTGGTAAAGCCTTTAAGACAGAGCAATATTTAGCCAATCACAAATTAATTCATAGCGAGGAAACACCTTTTTTGTGTCCAGTACGTGTATACTTTATTTCACACTTGTAATAATTGTATTAACAAGTTTTAATATGTAACAAACTTATTTCAATGTATCTTTTAATATTAGCATTGTCCAGCTAGATTTAAACGAAAGGATCGACTTGGTCGTCATATGCTGATTCACGACTTAACGAAAAGATTAAAATGTCCATTTAGAGGATACTTGGGTTGCATGAGTGAATTTTCACGTCCGGACAAATTGAAAAGACATCTTCTCACGCACAGTAATATTAAACGCTTCAGTTGCAGTCACTGTAATCGTAATTTTCATCGAGCGCAAGCGCTCAAACATCATGAAATGAACAAACATAGTTTAAAATGTGATATATGTTCGCACGTGAGTATTAGTCTGTATAATTAGTTTATATAAATGTTGAAAATTATAATTACTAACTTATGCCATATGATAATGTTTAGGCATTTAAAACTAAGGATCAATTAATTACTCACAATTGTGATCAGTCGATTGAGACTAAAAAACATACAAGTTCCCAGTTGCCTAAAAAAGCATCTGGTTCATTCAAGCCAAGGAAACCTACTCCAAAGAGACAAATGTCATCAAAGACTGCTATTGGAGTCGCAGATAAGGAGAAATTAGAGAAATTTAAGGCTGATGAAATACAAAGAAAAGTAATAACAGATTCTCTACAAAAATTATTTTTCCTAAACAATTAAGTATAATTTTCAAATTCACTTAATTACAGATTACCTCGGAAATGTTAAAATCAAATGATTCGAAAGATGACTCGAGCATTAAAAAAATAGGAAGCAATCAGATTTCGAGAGATATTGGTTCGACAATCGAAGCACTTATACGATCCGATTCGACCGAAAGTGAAATAAAACGCAACAGCGATATATATACGATGCATCAAGCGGGCGAATAGTTTTTAAATATATTTTTTAATCCTATTTAAATTATATAGCCTAGAATATAAATAAGTTATTGTCATAGTACGTGCAATGGGATCATTGAAAAACTACAGGTTGCATTTTACAATAGCGTACGATATTTTGTAGTTTACATATCTGTGATAATTGTATTATAAATATTAACAACATAAGTAACTTATATTTCTCTATGTTAAATATTTTAATTATTGCCTTTTGAACCAGCGATATTAAAATTGAATAGAAAAAAAATGTCGATGCATAGAAATAACGATATATATTTTATCTCATTAGTGAGGAACTAATCAAGGAAGCAATCTCACGTGTGTGACGTGAATCCTGCCTATCTTTAATACTACGATTGTATTTGGAAGGATGTGGTTATCAAAACCGCAAGCCTTTCCAGTTAAAACCAACCGTCGAGAAAATATATTCGTTACAATCAATTTGGGCGAAGAGACCCGTACTGCTACGATTCAGATTGTACATGTCCTATCAATATTTTACACATAGGATCAAAGTATTTTGTTTCTTTTGTGATTATACGGATAATAATAGATATCTATGTAATCGAATAAATATTCTTTGCGTTGCATTTTTAAATTCACAAATAATCAGTATCGAAGAAGACAACTTTTAGTGAAAATTTTATCAAAAGCAAGATGCCTTCACGTGGATCGTATCAAATTGCAAATCAAGAAGGCCGTAAAATAGCACAAAGAGATCAGTCTTTTAGAAATTGCGTAGCTACGTTATTTGTGTTTTTTATATTATTCTCCTTCGTTCTTATTGCAAGTTTATTATGGAAAAAGTCTAGCACTTTCTCATCTTCACCTTCCTCAACTAAGGTTGATGATAAACATTTAATGGGACACGTAAGTATAATAAATATTAAAAATTTGTAATTTCTTAAAATATAATATTTATGAAACAACGATGATAACATACAGCAATATGGCAATGGATATAAAAAATCAGAAGGTATTACAACTACAACTAGAACCACAACCACCACACCACATGATATTATTACAGAAATATATGTACCTAATAATGAAAAGACGTCTCATTACTTTGATCGTTATTCCGAAAACAAAACAACAACGCAAGAATCTTTAGAAATAAATACTTCAAGAACTCTATCAGATTTTATAAATACTATGAATAATAATACAAAATCAACAAATTCACAAAATCAAATTAATACAACTGTTACAAGAATAGACTCTACAGAGCAGCCAAAGGTTCATTATAACAATATTACTGATACAACCTTGTTCGAAAATGAAGTTTCTGAAAACAAACGAAAAAATAGTTTTACAACGACTTCAACAGTAATTGTAGAAATAACAAAAGAAAGTATTGATAAAACTGAAGCTAATAACCAAGCATCTACCGAATACTCTACTATTTCTACAGATAATGCATTTGTTTTTAATAGTTCTTTATCTGATCAAATTAGTTCTAAGGATAATACAAATACTATTACAGCAGGACTAAATAATGTAACAACAACTGCACCTTTTTTCTATTTAAATACATCTGAACTATCTACTATAACAGATATCACTGAAAAAAGCAATTCTTCTTTAATAAATAATTTTACTGATCAATTCTTATCAACAACAACTTATAAACCTACTGAATTTATATCAGAATTAACAGATTCTATTACACTTACACTTCCACAAATAGAAAGTACCTTTACAAAGGAAACAATAATAACAAAAGAATTTGTAACAGAAAAAAGTACACTTATAACATCCAACACAGAGTCAAATGTTATTACTACAAATATCACTGAAGATAATATATGTAATTCAGGACAATGCAAACAAATAGCTGCTAGGATATTATCCTATATGAATCATTCTGCTGATCCATGTGAGGATTTTTATGAATATGCTTGTGGTGGAATGATAGCAGATCCACAAATCATAGATCTAAATTTGGCAAACAAGGCATATCATAGAATAGCTAGTGTGTAATTCTGATTTTAAAATTATATAATCATGTTCCAAATAGTTGACAAAATTTTCTAAAAATTACCAAATACTTACAGAACAAATGTTGAAAGATGATGATAGAGATGAACCTTCTCT
Source organism: Vespula vulgaris (assembly GCF_905475345.1). NCBI lineage: Eukaryota > Metazoa > Arthropoda > Insecta > Hymenoptera > Vespidae > Vespula > Vespula vulgaris. Next base: position 8,809,392 of record NC_066588.1, read on the forward strand.
ATTTACTAAATACTACAACAGTTGTATGAAATATGAAAATATAAATATAAATGAAAGAATAGTGATAGGTAAGTAATCAATTTTAATGCGATTAATATTGTTAAATACAAAGAAATATCTTCCAGCAAATGAAGCAATAAATAAAATAGGAAAATTTTATACGAGTTACGAAGAATTTAAGAATCATGGAGATTTTACGAATTTGTACGCTGAATTATTAAAAAGCTATAGGTGAGTTTAGTGTAATGCTATGAAAGATCTATTCTATGTGACACATTAATTCCTTTATTCGTGTTAAGCCCTTTATTATTTGACGTGGCTGTGGATCTTGATGAAAACAATCCAACTTCATACACTATCAAAGTAGGACCTGTGCTTCATAAAAACCTATTTGATAGTGAAGAGGCAGATAATTTTTGTTATGCAAGTGAAGTTGAAATACAAAAAGAATTTGTTGATCTTGAAGATATTTATGAAGACTATACAACATGTAAGGTATGAAATGAAAATATATTAAGATTTTATGAAAGTTATATAAATTAAAACAATATGTTTCATATACTTCTTTAAAGCAAAATAATACAAGATTTATAAGTTCTATAACTGAAGCTTTAAAGGTACTTGGAGTTTTTAATAATTCAGATAGCATGCCACAACAAGTGAGCATTACAGCGTTTAATATTGATAACGAGATAGTGCAAAAATTCTTTTCTGTAAGTAAAACTGTTTTTTTAATATTTTTATGAATATAATCCACTAACTTTCTCGTTTTGGCAGGTATTTCCATCTAAAAATGAAATTCGTAAAGCATATTTAATGAAGAATTATAGTGAAGTGTCAATAGATCAGTTAAATAAAACAACTACGTTTGTAAGGATCATATTTAGTTACATATTAATTTTATCTATTCTGATAATGAAAATTTATCTAAACATATTTACAGATAAATTGGTATAATTTAACAACCTCATTAATATCCAAAAATGTAGATGCAAAATTCCAAGTTTATTTTTATGAAGAATTAATAGAAGGTTTACAAAATTTAGAACTTTTTTGGAAGAAAAAACCAATACATTTTTACAATGCTGTTTTAGGTTTATATGCACAAAAACTTTATCATGAAGTATGTGTCTATAATTAAAACATTAAGAGAGTTTTATTTTAATTAATATATTAATTATTTTTTGTAGTTAATAATAACAAAATATCAAGATCTGAAACATCATTGCCTTAAAGTTAGTATAAATCTGTTAAGGTCTGAAGCCTCTAATTTGTATATGTCTTCACTGTCTGATAAAGAAATTACATTTATGAATCGTACGGTAAGAATATAATAAAATATAATATAAATTACACTCGGAGTATAATAACATTGCTTCAATGCTTAGGTAAGAAAACTCTTCGATGAGCTAAAAGAAACTCTAAAATTAAAAATAGAAAAGAGAACATGGGTAACAGGTGAACAACGTCAAGCATTGCTGTCAAAGTTAAACGATCTTAAGCTCTCTGTTCCGGAAGTTCAATACTTTCAATATGAAGAAAAAGATAAGGTATGTAAGAGATTCTAATAGACATGAGATCAAAGAATTGCATTCCCAAATATAAATGACATGCTACAAATAATCTTATTAATTGCATAAATTATATTATTTTTTTATATTCTTAAAATAATGTTTAATTTTAGTTGGATCTATCTAACAATTACTTGGAAAACTCTTTAAATTTGATGAGAAGATATAGATTATCAATATATTCTGTAATATCATTAGCGATAATTCCTGGTACATCAAAACAAATGTACGTATATGTAGATACTTATTTTACTTATATCAATGAGATTTTTTATTTTGATATATTACATTGCAGTTGGACACACTATGCTACACCTTTTCAATCGAAAGGCGTTGCAGTTTATAGTTTGAATCTTATTATTATACCTTTTGGTGCAATTGATTATGGTGACGTGTTTATATCAAATGATGAAAATTCATTTAGTTATTTAACATGGGCGACAATTGGCAATTTAATAGCGCGTCAGATTTCTCATCATTTTGATGCAAATGGTAATATAGTTATATAAGTTTAATTTGCATATAAAATAATCAATAGTATAGCTTTTTAACTAGTAGCATTAAAAGGCCTTAAAACATTTTTTTATTATTAAATAATGGCAGCATTTGTTAAACCCAAGGTATACACTATTGGAATCAGACTCGAAACACTACCTGTTCTCTGTTAAGCAAAAATGGTATTGAAAATACAATTTTTGGAGATTATATATCCTGCCACGAGGACAATATTTACAAAGAAAAGATGAACATGATACTACCACTTACTTCTCAGAAAATATTTTTTAAGGTAATATATAACCACCATCACAGATTGCATGGCACACATATTATTTTTTTTAGATACTGCTCTCATATAAATCTACTTTAGATTTCAGAATTGACATTAAACGAACGTTTATCCGAAATCATGGGACTTAGATTAACATATGATACTTTTGAGAGGCTACAACCGTTTTCAAAACATTATCTTCCGTGGCTAAAACCAAATATAAATCAATCATTCTACCTTACTTATGCTCAGGTACCTTTTCACAGTTAAATTTAAATTATTGCTAATTATTATCTCTTTCTCAAAATAGAGCTGCTATAACAGCAATATTCTCTGAAATCCAAAAATATTTATAATGGATTTTACAGATGTATTGTACGAAATCGTTATTGACAACATCTTATATCTCTCTTCATGAAAATGAAGAATTACCTAGCCGTATCCGTGTCTTCGTTTCTGCATCTAACAATAACTTACTGGGCGAAACATGGAATTGTTCTGAAGGATCACAAATTGTCCCCAGTAGTACTTGTGATGTCTTTCCATATCTCGAAGAATCAAAAGATTTCGAAATCTATTCCAAATGATTATAACACAAAGAAAAATTATCTTTTAAGATAAAATACTACTAATAACAATGTTTTGCATTTATTCTCAGGAACAAGATTTTTTTCAAAACACTCATTCATACGCTCATAACAATTAAAACGTACGTACATACATCCAGTCCTATTTTGCTAAGCTTACAAATTCATTCGTACGCTTCTGAACGACTAGAAAGTTGCATAGTATGATAAATTAACCATTAATTTGGTTAATTATTACAAGGTACCGTTTCACTGTCCTTTTTTATCCATCGAATCCACAGATTGTGTGTGGTGTGCCATATCCCCTAAAACAGAAAACATAAAATTATTTTAAACATATGAATTTAAAATAAGTTCTTAATGCTTGAACAGACACGATAAAAATGATATTAATAAACATTCTTTTTATTGTATATCCAATATATATAATTTATAATAATTTACCACAGTTGAATGAATTAGTTATTTCTTTAATACAAGTGTTAAACATAAAAATGTTAAAAAAGAAATATAACTTTCACAGAACATTTTGGAACCTGAAAATCTTTTGCATAGTTTATACAACGTTTGCATACTATATTTGATAAATACAAATCAAACATTTACAACCAATGTTTAAGTAACATTTTCATAGACAGCACTTTTATTTTAGAATGATGCAGCATTAACACATACCACTACAAGTTACATCCAAGCGGCTCTCGTGTAGTTTGATCACAGATTGCTTTTTAACAGTTTTCTTATCCGTCTAAAACAGCAAGCATCATGTAAAGGTTGCACAAAACACACATTACATTAATTCAGTTAGTTGAATGATTACTAAGGAATTATAGTTAATAATCATACTACGTACCTCAAAGTACTGATGCCACAAAACACAGCCATAGACGCATAACACAGAAACTAGAGACTGACAAAGAAGCCAAAGGAGTATGTTTAAGGCTTGTGTCCGTTCAAACAGTGCTGCACCATGACGGATACAAAGTAATGCCTCTGTTACCATAATGGCACCATATACCCAACACTGAGTCCCTACTCTACTGCATGATGGATCAGTTACATACATATAATATTGCCTATAAATAAAAAAAAAAAGCAGTAATATTTCTTTTCATGGTCTGCAGTAATATACTGAATTCTTGCTTCGAAGACAAGTATAAAATTAAAGGCACATGCATGCATCTTTAATATCAAGCTTAGGTTATGCATTAAAAAATATAATTTCAAAAAATTTGCTTAACGTTAATCTATTTAAAAATTCTCTCACCTAACTGATGGAGCAACGATCACTCCAATCAATACCAATCGTGTTATGACGAACGGATGAGAAGGTGGGAATTCATATACATGTTTCAGGAAGAATGTATTCAGCTCAGAAACTTGCCAGAAAATAACTAGCTGGCAAAGAGCTACGAATCGCATATGAGTGCACGTTGGATCTAACCATCTTACGGAAGTCCAACTACCAGGAGTAAATTGAAGAACTGCTCTTTTTAATTTGCCAGTAGTACTTTCTATGTCCCTTATACTGACCCATTTATACTCTCTCATTTCCAAGATAGAACATATCTTTAATCCAACCCAAATTCCAAGGCCATTACATACCAAAACATCAAGTATAAAAGCATCCCACCAACATTCAATAAAATTTGGTAGTAAATGCGCGAATGCTATTTCTGTTACTTCCCACATAACGCTAATAGCCCAAAGAATACCAAGATGACGTATAAGAATAGCTTTAAAGGCCCAGCCCAAAAAGTGAGCAAGTGCAAACACATCCAAGTGATTCCATATTTTTTCTATCGTAACGTCTGAGCAATTAACACCATATTCCTTGTCCATGTCTATGTGAAAAGATGCTAAACCAGGATCCACCCACACAAGAATTTTTCTAACAGTATCATAATTTTGAAATAACATAAAGAGTAAACCCATCAAATAAAGTACACTGCAACCAAAAACGATTCTCCAAACAACTGGATGTGGTCTTGTAAATGGTCCATTTGGAAATGTAAGCACTGATATAATAAGGAAGAAAAAGATAACGCACAACATGCCAGCCCACATGTTGTCTTCCACATTGTTGGTATTCCTACATAGGAATGATTTTATTGTTACTTTTTAAATTACGATTACACATGCATCTACGTAATGAAATATTATTGTCATTCCTGGTAAATACCTTGTAAAAGCTGAATAAATTACGGCAGCTATTGAAATAAGAAGTAGCGTAATAGTGTGTGGTTTATAAAAGAATTCAATAGATATATCGTCGACTGGTCTTTCATTAATATTTGGAAAACTATCAGTTCCCTGTCGTAATTTGTGCCCTTCATTATTGTCTGCGCCACTTTTGCATTTTGCAACCTCATTTTCTTCGGTTCTTAATTTTTTCAACAAGTTGTCATTGTCTCGATCTTTGTTACAACTCATCTTTAATAAATAACGGTCGTTTTTTAAACTTGTACTTTGACCATCTCACACGTAATTCTCCAATGTTTCTATCCACAATTTCACGTAATATTTAGTTAGCTTATGAGATAAGCATATATAAAAGAAGGAAAATGACATTAGCGACATCAAACGAAAATCATTTCCAAGTGATTCATATTATTTAACAACAGATGGCAGATGATGAGCTTGTTATACCTGAGGATTTAATAAATCGATTGAAATGCATAATATTGACAAATTAAATAAATAAATCTATATAATAAAATGCAATATATAATAATATATATATATATGTATGTATGACCGAATAGAATTAACGCTATTGATAGGAATGTTTATTCTCATAAAAAATATCATAAACAATTTCTAACTCTTTGTTTTCGTAATAGTTCTAAGTATAAATTGATTTGAATTATTTTCATTTGCATATTCAATGGGTGATGTATGATCGATCAATTATTGTGTAAAAAATCTTGTTTTTATATTTCATATAAACAATCTATAAAAATGTGCATGCATTACAATAACATAAGCCGTGTAAAATTCATTTTTAAGACAATAATAAATGGAAAAATACCTTGTCGGGAATACAGATACACGACCGTAACGGTGACAATGTAACTCAATATAACCTTAAAGATTGTACTGACCCTTACCGCAGGAAAGTAGGGAACAATTCTCCCCACTTCCTTTGATATTTCATGATTTTATAGGAGCAAATTACTTGAAAATCCCCAAGAGTAAATATCGCGACATCTGTGGCTATCGCTTCCTAAAGAGAATGTATTTTCTCTCATTCATTTTTCTATCCTATTCGAAGTTCTGTGCGAAGAATTTTTTTTAAATGTTACGTTTTAATTTATATTTTTATATTAATTTGTTTTTATATCTTTTTAAATAAAAATATAGAAACAAACTAAAACTTTACTCATTGTCAATGAAATATTCACATTTCGTAACCACGTGACCTCTAAGTGCATTAATAAACCGGCGCAGTAGAAGACGAAAACCCTATAGCTTCTTCGAAAGTTCTTTTTGACTTTGTCTTAAATCTGCAATAGATTTTTGAGATACCTTTTCTTTAAAAATGGCAGACTTTTTAGAGTCTGAAGCGGAAGAAAGCGAGGTTAATGTTTTGATATGTTGTCACGCATTGTGACGTATCGTATTATGACATCGTTCTGCATTGTAGAGTTAACCTTATATTCTTTTAGGAGGAAGAAGCACTTGATCAAAATGAGAAAAAAAAGCTCAAAAAAATAAAGGCAGTTGAAGAAAGTGACGAAGAAGATGATGGTCAGTGAAAATTTACTATTTACAATTATTCTCAGCTAACCTTGTCATCTTTTTTTTGCTACTTGTCTAAAATTGATCGTAGTCAATAAATTAGTTTTTGTCGTTCAGATGACGGAGAAGAAGTAGCAGATTTGATTGATGATAATCCAATAGAAGAAGAGAGTGATGCGGAGGATAGTGATACTTCAGGTGGTACAAAAAAAAGAAAGAAGAGCGATGATGAAGATTTTGATGATCGACTGGAGGAAGAAGATTATGATTTGATAGAAGAAAATTTGGGTGTCAAACTTGAAAGAGTAAGTAGAACATAATCCTTTCTAGAAAAATAATATATTAAGACAAATCTTTATTCAATTTAGAAACGTAGATTTAAACGTCTAAGAAGAATACAAGATGAAGAATCAGAAGATGAACAGGAAAAGGAACCAGACGAAGAACGAGACGCTATTGCCACAGAGCTATTTGAAGGCTCTGGTGATGTAAGTTCTAAATAATTTATTTTCTTTTATAGTTTGAAACTGTTCTATATCATTATATATAATTTATTTATCCGCATCTATAAGGAAAGGGATGTCTTTGTGGTATGTATTTTTTAATTGCATGCAATGAATATTAAATCCGAAAAATATACATAGCAGAATTATAATTAAATTCGTTGAAAGAAATTCTCTTTACTCGCATCTAATATATTTTATTGTACAGGAAGAAGAACGACGAAGTGAACGTAGTCATAGACCAGAAGTGGAGACTCTTGAGGAGGAAGGAAGTGAAGGAGATGATGACATGAATGATTTTATCGTCGACGAGGATGGAAGATCTCTAGCAGAAAAACGTATGAAAAAGAAACCTATATTCTCAGATGCGTAAGTATTAAAATCATATATATCACACATTGCATTATATACACACAACAAAGTATTAATTTATTTATATTGTAAACAGTGCATTACAAGAGGCACAAGATATTTTTGGAGTAGATTTTGATTTTGATGAGTTTGGTAAATTTGGAGAAGAAGATTACGAAGAAGAGGAAGAGGAAGAAGAAGATGATGAATACTTGGATGATGACGCCGATGAAAGACCAAGAAGATCAAAGAAACAATTTAACAACAAAAGCACAAGGAAGAGTATTTTCGAAATATATGAGCCAAGTGAGCTGAAGAGAGGTCATTTTACAGACTTGGATAATGAGGTACTTACATAGTTGAGATACTTTGTGTTTTGTGTTAAATATTTTAATACGATACTAATTATTATTTTCAAATTTATTATTCTAGATTCGTAATACAGATATTCCCGAAAGAATGCAGCTTCGCTCTGTTCCTGTTATACCTGTAGCTGAAGGTTCTGACGAATTAGATCTTGAGGCAGAATGGATATATAAACAAGCATTTTGCCGACCTACCATTTCTATTCAAGATGCTCACTTAAATGAAGAAGCCAAAGAAAGAGCCAAGAAAGGGCCACAAACTATTGGAAAAATTAAAAAAGCTTTAGATTTTATGCGCAACCAACATTTTGAAGTTCCTTTCATTTCATTTTATAGAAAAGAATATGTTTTTCCAGAATTAAATATCAATGATTTATGGAAAGTATATAAATTTGATGCCAAATGGTGCCAATTACGTCAACGAAAGGAGAATTTATTAAAATTATTTAAGAAGATGAGAAATTATCAGTTGGATGAAATTATGAAAAACCCTGATGCTCCATTGCCTGATAATGTGAGAATAATAAAAGATGATGACATTGAACGTCTTAAAAATATTCAGACAAGTGAAGAATTAAATGATGTTTATCAACATTTCATGCTTTATTATAGCCATGAGATACCAGCTATGCAGGAAGTTGTACGCCAAAAAGAAAGAGAAGCTCGTCGTGAAGCTAGGATCCAAAAGAGAAAACAAGAAATTGCTGAAGCAGAAGAGAACGGTGAAAATCCACCAGAAGAAGATATAGAAGCAGTAGAAGAGGAAGAAGAACCAGACGAAACATTAAAACAAGCAGTGAGAAGCGGACCTTATTCCACCTGTAGAAAAGCAGGCTTAGATGCACTTGCCAAAAAATTTGGTCTTACTCCCGAACATTTTGCAGAAAATCTTCGTGATAATTACCAACGTCACGAAGTAGATCAAGAGCCTACAGAACCCACTACAGTTGCAAATGATTTTTGTAGCTTAAGATTCAAAACTCCAGATGAAGTTCTCAAAGCTGCACAATTAATGGTTGCAATGCAGTTAGCACGCGAGCCATTAGTACGTAAATGTGTCAGAGAAATGTATATGGAAAGAGCAAAAATATCAGTGCGACCTACAAAGAAAGGTATTAAAGAAATAGATGAGAATCATCCTATATATTCCATGAAGTATCTTAAAGACAAACCAGTGCGAGATCTTATCGGAGATCAGTTTTTAAAATTGATTATAGCTGAAGCAGATAAACTTATTGATATTTCGCTGAGTGACACAATAGAAGGAAATACAACAAACAATTATGTTGATGAAATGAAGCAGCTTTATTATAGAGATGAATTCAGCAAAAATGTTCAAGATTGGAATATTTTAAGAGTTGGCAGTGTAGAAATGGCACTTAATCGTATGGTAATATCACATTTAAAAAAGGAATTGAGAACGAATCTTATTGCAGAAGCAAAAGAATGTGTAATGAGAGCATGTTGTCGTAAAATGTATAATTGGATTAAAGTAGCTCCATACTTTTGTGAATTCCCTGAAGAAGAAGATGAAGAATGGGACACGAGTAAAGGTCTTCGAGTGATGGGTTTAGCTTATGTACCTGATTATTCTCAAGCTGCTTTTACATGCATAGTTTCTGCCGATGGTGAATGTACAGATTATGTAAGATTACCACATTTGTTGAAGAGAAAAAATAGTTTTAGGGAAGATGAAAAAGTCATGAAAGAGGCTGATTTATTAGCACTTAAAAATTTTATTGCAACAAAAAAACCTCATGTGGTTGTCATAGGTGGTGAATCAAGGGAAGCATTAATGATAGCGTCCGATGTGAAGGAATGTATTTCGAATCTAATGGAGGATGAACAATTTCCCGGTATCCAAGTTGAGATATGTGAAAATGAACTTGCTAAAATTTATTCCAATAGTAACAAAGGTATATCTGAATTTAGAGATTACCCAGAATTGTTGCGACAAGCTATATCTCTAGCAAGAAGAATGCAAGATCCTTTAGTAGAATTTTCTCAATTATGTACTGCAGATGAAGAAATATTATGTCTCAAATATCATCCGTTGCAAGATCAGCTTCTTAAGGAAGAGCTTCTAGAAAATTTGTATTTAGAATTTGTGAATAGAGTAAATGAAGTTGGCGTTGATGTTAATAAAACAGTACAACAAGCTTATTCGGGAAATCTAGTTCAATTTATATGTGGCTTCGGTCCTAGAAAAGGGCAAGCGTTGGTAAAAATATTGAAACAAACTAATCAAAGATTAGAAAATAGAACACAGCTTGTAACAGCCTATCATATGGGCCCTAAAGTATTTATCAATTGTGCTGGTTTTATAAAAATTGACACAAATAGTTTGGGCGACAGTACAGAAGCGTACGTAGAAGTATTAGATGGTTCAAGAGTGCATCCTGAAACATATGAATGGGCAAGAAAAATGGCAGTAGATGCTTTGGAATATGATGATGAGGATGCGAATCCAGCTGGAGCTTTAGAAGAAATTCTAGAATCACCGGAAAGATTGAAAGATTTAGACTTGGATGCATTTGCGGAAGAATTAGAAAGGCAAGGTTTTGGCAATAAATGTGTTACATTGTATGACATTAGAGCTGAGTTAAACTCTAGATATAAAGATTTACGTTTACTATATCAATCTCCAAGTCCAGAAAAATTGTTTGATATATTAACTAAAGAAACACCTGAAACATTCTATATAGGTAAATTGGTGTTAGCAACAGTGGTTGGTATAAGTCATAGAAAACCACAAGGAGAACAATTAGATCAAGCCAATCCAGTCAGGAATGATGAAACTGGTTTATGGCAGTGTCCATTCTGTCTTAAAAATGATTTTCCTGAGCTTTCAGAAGTATGGAATCATTTTGATGCAGGAGCTTGTCCAGGAAAGGCTACAGGTGTAAGATTAAGATTAGACAATGGAGTATCTGGCTATATTCATATTAAAAATTTATCTGATAAACATGTTGCTAATCCTGAAGAAAGGGTAAGCATAGGCCAAGTAATTCACTGCCGTATTATCAAAATCGAAGTAGAACGCTTTAGTGTGGAATGTACGAGCAAAAGTAGCGATCTCGCGGACAAAAATCACGAATGGAGGTAAGATGTTAGATTTAATGGCTCTTTATTAAAAATTTAATGATTTAATGAATTTGCTGTATTTGCTTTTAGGCCTCAAAGAGATATTTATTATGATACAGAAGCGCACGATAAAGATGTAAAAATAGAAGAGGATGCTAAGAAAATAAAGCAACGGCAAACGTACGTAAAGCGTGTTATTATACATCCGTCTTTCCACAATATTAGTTTCGCGGAATCGGAAAAGTTAATGCAAAATATGAAACAAGGAGAAGGCATAATAAGACCAAGTAGTAAAGGTGCTGATCACTTAACTGTGACGTGGAAAGTAACAGATAATATTTATCAACATATTGATGTAAGAGAAGAAGGCAAAGAAAACGCATTTTCCTTGGGACATAGTTTATGGATAGGCAACGAAGAATTTGAAGACTTGGATGAAATAATTGCTAGACACGTCAATCCAATGGCTGCATATGCTTCGGAATTATTAGATTTTAAATATTATAAAACAGACGTCGAAGGTGTAAAAGATAAAGCCGAAGAAATATTGAAAGAGCAAAAGAAACAAAATCCGGGTGGAATTCCATATATCATATCTGCAGCTAAGGTAGCATCAATGCGAAAAGTGTTACATGATAAATCATAAACGTTTCAGTAACTTTACATTTTACATTTTACATTTTACATTTTAGAATTATCCAGGAAAGTTTCTCCTTTCATATTTACCTAGGATTCGATGCCGTCATGAATACGTTAGCGTTTCACCAGACGGCTTTAAATTTAGAGGACAAATATTTAGTAGAGTAAACGATTTATTCCGTTGGTTCAAAGAACATTTTAGAGATCCAATACCTGGCCAATTAACACCAGGCACTCCACACGGTGCTTTGACTTCCAAAACATCTTATCATGCTACACCTGGAGCAGTTACAGGTACTTTTTTGTTCATTAGTCATTATTACTATTATTGTTATTTGTATAAGAATATAAACTTTATTCGTATACATGTTATGTTTCAGGAATGAGTCAAGATGCAATACAAAGGGTAGCACAAAATTTACCACATCACATGTTGCATTCTCTATCGCAAGTAGCAAATCAGACACCGCATCATTACCCACCACATACTCCAGGAGCAACAAGTACTACAGCTTATGGTGGAATGCATACGTATCCAAATACACCTTATACTCCTTCTGGACAAACTCCATTCATGACTCCATATCAAACACCCCATCATACTCCACATCACACGCAACAGACACCAAATCATCATCAAGGTCAATTCTTACATCCAGTATCATCATCGATGCCATCTGTAAATCAGAGATCAATGCGATCTCATAGACCTACTCCATCTATGTCTACGCCCTCATCTGGGGATGCCATGGATTGGAGTAAAGCGGCAGAAGCATGGGCTCGTTTAAAACAATCCACTCCACGGGGAACGTAAGTCATTGCTATTTATGATCTTATAAGATCTTTAATTATAACAAAATTCTCTCATTAAAATCTCATTATAATTTTTTTCATTTCTTATTTTAACAGTGCCAGTACTCCAAGGTATGAGGAATCTAGGAAAACACCAAGAAATTATGAAGATTCCACTGGAAGGACAACTCCAAGAAATAGAACTCCGTCTAATCGCACGCCATCCTATAAATCACCACGAGGCACACCATTTACTAATTCTAGTCCACGAAGTATGTCTCTTAGTGGAGATGGTACTCCTTTATACGACGAAAGTTAACCCGCGAATATAGTTAAGATTAAATTAAAGCATGGATTAATGAATGATTAATATGTATAATTGATATAGATCTTCATACATTTTTCGTGTATTTTGTATAATGGCTGATGATGTGCATAAATATATATGTATATATGTGTGTATGCGTGCGTGTGTTTGCGCGCGCATGTGTGTGTATGTGTGTGTGTATACTCGTAAAATATACTATATAATAAAAAAGATTTTAATCATAAGTGGTAATTATTTCTCAACTACTTCTTCATTTTGATTAAAATTTTACTTTAATTCTAATTCGTGTGTATGTAATGCTTTATTTATTATGAAAGTACTTCAAGATATAAAACGGAAAGAACGTTGTCTTCATGGAAAATCATCGAAACCAGTTTTCTACCTCTTCTCCATATTCGGGAGCACATTTTTTAAGCCTGTATAGAGACACACAACGGTCACTACTTCCCACGCGTTCAAGCATTCGTTACAAGAGGCGCAGACATGATTCATCCGGAATGAATTTTTTTTTGAGATTCAACCGTTAACTGCCACGAGAAGATACAATAGTTTTTATTATCTTCTAGTATAAACGTGATGGGGTCGTTAGAAAAATGTAGATAAAATGTAGATTTCAAAATGGTTATCAAACGTAATATATGATAGTTTAAGAGAAAAAAAAAGAAAGGAAATACTTTTCAAATGTTTTAACGCGCAACAGCTTGTGGAGAAATTTGTTTAACAAAAACAGATATTGAACTCTTCGAGTATGAATAAAAAAAAAGAAGAAAAAAAAACTACGTCAATGCGCATGTATTATACGCGAAAAAAAGTCGTCAAAAACGATACGTTTTGACAATCAAAGAGCAAGAACTTAGAGAATTATCTCCTGCTGAGTTTTTGAATACATCAATCATCATTGAGAGACAGAAATCATTTCGCGCGTAGGAACAACGTCCGTCGAAGTGTTTACCGCGTGTCAAGTTTATACGTTTAACATATCATTCGAAATTCAAACGAGCCAATGAGAGTACGAGTGTTAAGTGGTGTCGTTCCCGGTGGCGTTAGGATCGCGGACATTGACCAATCGGGGTCGTTCGTATTTTCAGAGCTTTCATCGGTAACCGCGTGTGTGTTCGTACGTGTAGCGAATCGGAGGGCAACAGTGGGACACAGGCACGTTACGATAAAAGCAGCCAGCGGAGACGGACGAACGTTCAGATCACAGTGCATTATTGACGAGAGTGCGTGCAATTTCTTCTTTATTTTTCCTTGTCAAAAAAATTACAATTATCTCGACGAAACGAGCTTTTCATCCTAATTCATCGTTACCGTTGAAATAATAATTTCAAAAGGTAAGTCGAAAGAAATAAAATAGTCCACGAAGTTTAAAGAACGACAGTGGCGTCGTAGTTACGCGATCATTTAAGACAAAGAGATTCGTTGATTCCTTTACTTCCTTCCTAATTAATATCGTTCACTTTTTCCTTCGAACAACTACGTACAAATCTTACAACGATATTCTTGTTTTGAATGTAAACGTTAATAACACGATCGGTTTACTTTATATAATTTATAAGAAGAGTCATGATAAGTATTAAGAGAAATGAGAGAAAGAGAGACGGACGATGTAACGAGGGGTTGCACGAAGCTCTTTGTATTACATTTTACTGAAACGCTTAGCAGCGAACGTATTTGCCGCGTCGACTGAACAAAGAAAGAGTTCTCACTGGATTTCTAGCTTTTTTATCTTCCGAGGAAACGATCGATTCTTTCGTAATGTTGATACGCGACTGCAGTGTTCCTTTCGTTCGATTTGTACCGTAACACTGCGGCACGTTTCCCGTTGCGATCATGCGTATTAGACACGGTCATGACTTTCTTTCTTTCTTTCTTTTTTTTTTTTCTATACCTTCCAAAGAAAGGATGTCCTTCTCATTTTCTTTTCTTTCTTGTACTCTTTTAAAAAGACAGACGCCATTAAACATTATATACTCAAGTTCAAGTACGCACTTACTAATCTGTCCATAAAAGAAACAACCATTCCCTTTAAAGTTTTGTTTTCGATCATAGCTATCGATCATTCTTTTCGAAATCATATACATGACATTATTCTATTAATTGCGGAAAAGATTTCAAGTCAATTGGAAACGAATCGATTATCAATGGAATTAATAGGAAACAATTGATCGAATATCTGTTTTGAATTTTATCTTTAAATATATAAATGTATGTACATACATAATCTTTGAACAAAGAGACTCCTTGAGTAACACGATAAAGGGTAATAAAAAAAAAAAAAAGCATTACACAGAAAGTGCATCGAAGCGAGCAGGCAGTACAACATATAGCGTCTTTATTTCTCAAGCCAATCTCTTTGTTCGCCTTCGGGTTTTCACACGTTGAAGAGCTGGAGACCTCGATGGCGTCGGTATAACACGATGAAGGACAGGCACAAATCTTATTATGTTTGTACATGTGTCGTTTATGTATATGTAGGTTTATGTTTTTCTATGTATCTGTGCGTAGTATATGCGCATATGAATATGTATGTGTGTAGGTGAACTAGCGAGGGTAAAGGAAAAAGAAAAAAGAAAAAAAAAGAATATACGAAGCTGCAGGTAGTATAGAGTAGTCCGACGGACATGTTTTAATAACGTGACTTCCTATTCGTTCACAATCGATATCTAATCAACCAATACAATTTTACATTACAGGTAAACATCTAGCTATGGCCACCGCAGCAGAATCACCTATCACCAACGAATGTAAGTCGAATAATAACAATAATAACGAAAATAAGATATTTCACGTTACTATCTCATTGTCTCAATCTCCTTTATTTTATCGATCTATCAAATTTTATCGAGCTAATAATACGATTTTATTCGATCCATCGTCGACGTGTTCATGTAAAACGTTTTTTTTCTCGAGCAATAACATCTTCTATTCGCGTTAATGAAGTTTTAATTGGTATTACGAGCGATGTCATCGATTTTATCGCGAAAACAAATTATCGAGAGAATATAATTAGCGATTCCCTTTTTATCGAGAAAGAGAGGGAAGGTTTTAAGAAAAGAAAAACAGAAAAAAGGCTATGCAATGATGCGCAACGAGTTTCCAGTGAGTCGTCGATGCGTGGCGACTTTTCTGACTAAGGATCCTTAATTAGAATCAGACAATTTAGGTGACGGTAGGAACACACCCTAAAGACTGCAGAAAACACTGCGTGGATAGTCGCTGCAAGGAGAGAGGGGGAGAAGGTCAGAGCCCTCTATTGGTGTCCTCGGAGGAGTGCAGGCTACGTTTTATCGTGGCAACTGCAGTACGAGTCGACTGCAGTGGCTGTACGAGTTGGCCTATGCCTGTCTCTGTTTGCTTGCTTGCTTGCTTTTCAGGGGTTCTCATCCTTCAGTCAGAATGGACCACACAAAATGTCGTTAACCTTTATCGATTCGTTATCAACTACTTGCTTTCCCAGTCACCTTCGGCGATATTATTAACGGACACATTGATGATACTACGAAGAACCAAAGTTATCTTCGTAGCTGACCTTTCATATCTTTGATCCCGATCTAAAAATCTAAAATCAAAGGAGGAATAGAAGACGAAGAAACGAAATGAAATATTCGTTCACGAATAAAAGAAATGATGACTTTTTTTTTCAACCTTAGAACAGAATATCGAATTGATTTCGAGGACGAGGTATATATCGGTCGCATTAAATGGAATTCAAGACGAGTGCTGCAGTTCTGGCACGTCTCTTTCGAGGGGTCTCAGCTGCTGAAAGTGAGACGCGTATCGATCGTAGGAACCAGAAATAAAGACTAAGGAAAAAACGAATGAGATATCCGGCATTATGTTCTGAACGTGACAAAGTCGAGTTAGATAGTTAGGCACTTAACATTCAGAAAGAGTACCGTTTTTATATTCTTCAATCTATCAAATGGTTCCTTTGATATCATGTTTTATTACAAATTATTATATGAATCTTTTAACTTCGTTTTTTAAGATCCGTAAATCTATTAAACTCGAATATGTTAGAATAATCAAGAATGTCTTTTATTTCTATCGAAAACAATAGGGCCTCTGGTCTTGTCATGCGAACAAACTTGTAAGTTTCCTTCCATTTGAGAACGAGTCAGCATGATAAAAATGTGTAACCTTACTGTACGACAAGACGCGTCTCTCTTTTCCTTTTCTTGCTCCGACTGCTCTCCCAAGTTTTTCAACGGTTCATTGCTTTGTGGAATCCAATTAAACGCTAACGACGCTATTCATTAAAGAAAATGTCCTAGTCCGTTGTTGATGTTGTTGTTGCTGTCGTTGTTTGTATATACTTTCTATCGTTTTTATTACATTGTTCTTAATCGTTTTTGGGAGTTTTTGTTGAAACGACGAACACGACATTCGCGAATAACTTCTCATGATTGCATGATCCGCCTAACTCCATTTTGCTTACATAATTCGATCGATCTATTGAATATCGTCGAATGGAAAAGCAAGCAAACGAACAAACAAAAAGTGAAGTAGTTTTATAAGCCTAACCTATTTTTTTGTAGCTTTACTTCATTCGAAAGAACTCTGATAATTCGAACTAATTTAATATAAATGCTGAAGTAGGCTAATCTAATTGAGAACAGAAAATATTTTATAATGTAGGTAAATACTCTTCGCGTAAATGTTTCGGTAAATTGATTTACACGCAACGACTGTTATATATATCCTATAACTTTTATATGACGTGTGTGTGTGTGTGTGGTTTGTGTGTGATGCGCGTGTGCGCACGTGTGTGTATGCATACGTATACATAAACGTACAAGTTGAGAGACAAGTTTACTACCGTCACGGTAGCAGTTATCGTAAATATGTTACTCTCTTTTTATACGTAGTCGGGAAAGTACGAGCTCGGGTTCTAAAATTTCTCCGAGTTCAAATTCATCCCTTTGGAATAGCAATAAATTCTTACGAAATTAACGAATCGACTTTTTCCAAATAATCCAACGATCAATCGTTGCGTTCTTCCCTTTGTTTTCAAATCCAATTATCGTTAATTTGATTAAAAATTCAAATCCTCTTCGTGTTTCCAAGAAAACAAAAAAAAAAAGAAAAAGAAAAGGACAACGCCCAAATGTTGTCATACGGAAGAAAAATTTATCGAAAAAGAAGAAGAAAACCAAAAAGGAAGAAGGAAAAGAGGGTTGACAGTTCACTGCCAAATACGAAGCCCCTCTAGAAATCTTTTCGAAAGCGTGCGCGAACAAGTTGATGAAGGAGAGAAGAAGAGGGTTGAAGGGAGGGGATGGGTTTTACGGAGTAGGGGACGAGAGGAAGGGTGAAAAAATTGCGTACGAATTCTACTGTGGTACTTGGGTGACTCTCACAGTAGGCAATAGCGTAATAGAGAGAGGGGTTGGTCAGACAGATGGTATTTTACGGGCGCACGTAGTCCTTCCACACACGTGCCTAGCGACCGGCTAGGCTGGATCCATAATATAGGCATGTAGAAGCCGGTACGTCGGAGACCCGTTGGTAGCCCCGACGCAGAGGCGTCGTTCTTCACCGATGGAGGGGTTGGTTGCTGCTCGGGTATAGGTTGGGCTTCTCTGAGCGGGGTGGTTGATGGGGCGCAGAACGCCAAGGTGGGTGGATATTGAGCGACGCCGGGCGTCGTGGCGCACCGTGTCGGATCAGTCGCCCTCCAGCCACCGCCCCAGATACGAGTTTGGAGCCACTTCCGGCGATCCGCTACGCTGGTCCGACGTGTCCTCTAACTCTTTCTCTCTTTTTCTCTCTTTTTCTCTCTCTCTCTCTTTCTCTGTCTGTCCATTACTTTTCCTTTTCTTTCTTTTTTGTCTATCCGCTTATCTACACCTATATTTCTTTCTTTCTATTTTTCTCCCCTTTCTTCTTCCGTTTCTTTTCATCAAGAAACATACGCAACCCTCCGGTGACTTTAGAAGACACAGCTGAGAAAGGAACACCAGAAACATGCTTATCGGGCTAGTGCGCGACTCGATGCTGCAGTGCTTCTGTCACAGCTGCAAAGCACCTTTGGATATCGTAGGTGAGTGTCCGCTTGCCTAAAGATTTTTCATTATCTTCGTCGTATACACAATTATTGGGAATGTACAATTTCGATCGGTGGAGATCTTTTTTATTTTACTAAGATAGCTTGTGACTCTGTGATTTCTATTTTTATCGTTCAAGAACCTGTTTATTCACTTGACTGCCAGGTGTAATTTGATGTTATGTTATAACTACTTTTTTGAGTTATCATTTCAGTTTGCTTATTCGATTCTTAATCACGGAAGAACGTGGTGAAAGATTCTTTCCTACCGCAGTCCAAGCTGATCAATATTTCGGTAGTATTATCCCAGGTATCTAGGTACCTGCAGCGATCAATTTTCCTTAACCAACTAGTACCTCTTAAGTGTACCTTCGTGTACCAACCTCCGGAGGATTTCTTACGTTCTTACTTTAGAACCATTTTGAATTCTTTATCGAACGCTCTTTTTTCTCCCTTCTGTTTATTAATAATAAAAGGATTGAACTATTGATACGCAGAGATAGTTCCCTCGTAAAACTTTCATTGTTTCAAATCGAACGTTAACTTTTGATATGATCTATTCTTGAACTTAGCAGCAGAGTTACTCGATTTATTATAGCTGATCTTATCAAAATAAAATCCAGATATCAAAGGGAAAATCCCTGCGCACGTGCTTTTACACGCGCTTGTCCCGAAAGTGACGAGGGTGCGGCCCAAGATGGCTAACGAAGTTGCCCGATGCTTCAAAAAATTGCATCGATTTCCCGATAATTACAATTTGATATATCCCAATGATATTTTGTTATTATTATTATTACTATTATTATTTACTCGAAAACGTAATAACTCGACGATCACTTTCTCAATGGTCTTATCGATTGTTGTCAATTTTTGAAGCGGGACAAAGGAAGGGTAATGCGCCCTTCAAGAAGCCCACTGGAAAAGGGGCGCGAACCAAGCAACCGAAGAAAGTGAAGTTTATTAGTAAGTACATCGTACTGCAGTCATTACTAATCACACATTTCAACATAATTTTTTTTTCCTCAAGTAAATCATCAACTATCAACGTATCGTCAAATCCTGGAAACTCGTTACGCACAACTCTCACTTCATAAAAAATCAAACATCGTGTTGCACGGCTAATGAATACTGCCCCCGTGAATATTTTATCTTTACGGGTAACGTTTGGCTGTCCGCCAAAACCAGAGGGTGGAAGGACATTCTCTTTTCGTTTGCTTCATACTCCAAAATAATGCGATCGATGTCGGGATTGCTTTGTTATACAAATTTTCGAAATAGAGATTGCCTTTCCAATGACAGTCTCTAAAAATTATCTTTTAATTGGCCGTTTTCACGTCGCCGAAAAGATAAATCCAAGCAAAAACGGCTAATTAACGATATCGATCAGGTGCAATGACCCAGGCGATACGATTATGTCGCCGCAATGTCGCCGGAGAATTGCACGTAGAAATAGTCTCCTAGGAGATATATGGGGTGGTTGGGAGAAAAAGAAAAAGAAAGAGAGAGAGAGAGAGAGAAAATGGTTGGAGGAGAAGAGAGGTGGTGCGTGTGTCGACGCTAGACGTCGCGGCGCCTAGAGACAATCGTACGCCGTCCTCTGATCGATCCTTCCTTCTCGTGCGTCTGAGTCATACTTCCGTAACTACTTTTCTGTGTTAGAGCCTTTTTCTCCCCTCTCTTACCTCTCCTCCTCCTCTTCCTCCTCCTATTCCTTCTCCTTTTTCTCCTTTTTCTCCTATTCCTGATCCGTGGTCGGCCATCTTTTTTTTTTCTTTTTCTTTTTGTATAAAACGAGAAGGAAAGACATCCTTGGCACGGTTCTTGCATAAGGTTAAATTTTAACGAGAGAAACGATCGATCTGAAATTTTCTTTCGCTCATTATTATAGCGACCGAAATACGATGCCAAGAGAAATCGAAGGGTGGTATTTGCTATGAGGTAATCTTGGCAGAGCCAACGGCACCAAAGAGAGCACCGTCACCACCCCACACCGGGCCGACTCAACAGATCCCTATCGAGGATAAGCTGAGGGAAGCAGAGCAAAGAAGATTCACCTTGGAATCTCATAAGATCGCAGCTCTTTCCGCGAAACTCAGCAAGATCGAAGAGGTTGCTCGTAAGAAGGATGAACTCAGCGCCGCATTCATAGCTGCTACTCGCGAATCCTTGGACGCAAAGATGAACAACACCGAAGAAAAGCGAGAAGCTCATATCGCAGAACTTAAGAATAAATTGAAGGAGCATGTAAGTTAATAATTTCAATTTTTCGCGCTTGTAATACTTTTTTTTTAACATTCGTTAATCAAGATTATTTTCACGTACATATTGATCAATTACTTTTCTATAAAATTCATCAAATTAATTTTACTTAAATACTCTTGAGAAATTTATTTTTGGAAAATTCACGTTTATGTTAATTTTAATTAAAAGTAGAACGGTCAAAGTACTTCGTCACAGAGGAATATTTCGTACTTTTGTCGCAAAGAATTAACTTTTACGAATTGGAAATATTTATGTAAGAAATGTTTGACAATTTATTAATTCTTTTTCTTTAATAATAGTTGGAGAGTGTAGAGAAGTCTCGTCTGAGTCTTGAACAGCAGACTGAAGAAGTACGATGCGCTGTCGAAGAAAAACTCAAGACTGCTGCTGCTCAACGCGACGAGAATATTAAAAGGATGTTGGATCGCCTTAAGGAGCATGTCAGTATTATGATCATTGTATTAAACAAATTTACAAAAAGTCAGATATTAATTAGTAAGACAACTCTTTGTCCCATCAAGTTTCATGCAGATCACGATAACTCGTTCATAATTCTAGGAGGAACAAGCCGCTCGTGTACGTCAAGGTATGACCGAACGTGTACAACAATTGGAATCTCAGATTCAAGGCAAGCTTGACCAAGCTCGTGAACGCCGAGAAAGTTTGGAACGCGAACAAAAGGAAAAATTACGTAATTACGTGAGTTATACGACTAATTTACCTATCGTGATAATATTATTTCGTATTAAAAAGCTATAGTTTAGTTTCGAGCTTATCCTGGAAGGATTTCTAATCTAATAATAACAACAACAAACAAACAAACAAACAACAAGAACGGCATGCATCTCTCTTTTCTGATTTGCCATTAAAGTAATGTCCAACTTTCGTTCGGTAGAAATCCTTCCTCGTATCTATCCCAACTTTTTATGATACAGACCCTTTAAAGGGATTTGACATGGTCATTTAGAATACCGTGAAGATAGCGAAAGTACGTCAGATGGTGGATGAGTGTGCCACGAGAGATCTTCTGGTGAAAAAATTCGAATTTGACAAGAGGGTATCCACTGCGGAGCTAAACCGACAGCGAGAGATTCAACGCCGTGTGCAGGCTATTCGCGAGCATGTAATTTCCCTCCCTCTTTCTTGATTTTCTATTCTCATCGTGTATCGTCCTCCCCCTGTGATAAATGACGGCTTATTATTATATACCTTATGTTTGGTATTTATTCGTTTAGTAAAAATGACAGAAGTCTTCGTACAGGTCATAAGACAGCGATTTAATCATTTTTTTTGGATTACTATTCTTTTTTCTCTCGCTCTTTCTTTTCTATTTTTTTTTCTGTCTCTTCTTTTTTTTCTTTTCTTTTTTTTTTTTTTTTAGGGAATGTCGCAGCGCTTCGACACATTATGTTGCAGATTTGAGCCGTTACTATTCTGTATACATGACGCGTACTTATCATTTTCTTTTTCTTTTTTCAGCATGGCCATGCATTTGTAAATCACATGTGCGATGCATATATACGTACCCTACGTACATATACATAAATATACATTTCTAAAAACTTATGCACGAGAACGTCCGAGATTATCGAGAGACATCGATAAGCGGATAATCGATTTTTTTTTATAGCATTCAGCCATCTTGTACAGATACTGATTTGATATTACTTATTGAAAGAGGACGTTTCATTATCGTTCGTTCGAAAAGTTTTCGTCCTCGTTCAATAAATCAATGTTAATATCCTACGTAAGATAGCAAACGTACATAAAGTGTACGTTTGTCTTGATTGTAGATAGCATGATATATAAACATTAGACTAGTTAGGAAAAATAAACATTTTTAATTGTTACGTTAATAATGTGTACAATAGTCACGCTCGTTTTATTCTTTTTCTTTTTCTACAGGAGAAACGCGCAGAAATCGTCAGGCAGAAGAAAGCTGCTATGGACGGACAGAAAGGAAAAGGGGAGGATCAAAATATCCTGCCCGTCGAAAACGAAACTGCCAGTTCTGGCTAAATTAATTTTTATTTTTCAAAGTCTAAGCCTTCTCTTTGATAAGCCTCCCTGCGTGTACTCGCAGAAAGAATTGTTCGCTGGCGCGCCGTTTTGTCGACTGAATATTTTTATTTATTCAATGAGTTTCTCAAGATGACAAACTTCATTTCTTTGTTCTTACTTAGTGTCGTAATTACTAATAAGAATGAACTCTACAAACGAGAAAGGACCGCAATCGAAATTAATATTTAATACAGTTACTTTTAATTTACCTTGCAATTATTATCTAATTTAATTTTATTCAATAATAATATTTAGATTAAATATTAATTCTTTTTTGCGATCCTTTCATAGAATTCATTTTTATTATCGCATTACGATATTAAATAACTTAAAACAAATGAAAGATATAATCTTATTTGTCATCTTTAATTATTCAATTAATAAATAAAAATTTTTAGCCAACAAGGCGGCTTAGACTTTGCGTTAATTGTTTTTGTGTTTTTTCTTTTATTTCCTTATCGATACGTGCATAAAACACTGCCTTCTATCTTTCTACGATGTTGTTCTATAATCTAAATATTATTATTTTATGAGTTTTACAAACAGATCTTATCTTGAATAGAATTATGTGTTACAATGTATTAGGTCACTTTTTTGCTTGCACAATCGAGAAAATAAAAAACAAAAAAACAATACAACAAAACTAACCACGCGCAGAGTATTTGACGTAATTCTTTTTATTTCGCTACGTCTTAAGAGTATATTTTGTTTTTTTTTTTTTTTATGGTTATGCTATTGTTACTAGACGTTTATTAATGTTTTCTAGCCTTAACGATTATTTTTTTACCGATTAATGATTAGAAATTACATGCGTGATAATCACATTGGCTGTTATCTCTAACGACTGAAATAATTCAACGTTTATATTCGTAACGTCATCGGAGCTTTCATTCTCAGCACACGCAGCTTTTTCTTTCGTTTTTAACTTCGTTTTTAGAATAAATAATAGATAATTATTACCGCTATAGTTAGATATTAAGTGATAATTGCGGCCATATGTGTGTTCACATACCATATATATTGACGTACATATGTGGTATGTGCCGACATATAAGCACATTTATAACATATATATATATATTATAACAGTGCTTTATACTAGGCTTGAAAAACTTGAAACCATTTTATACTCGATCATTGTAATATTACTGCGCTAACAGAACGACAACATTCACAAATATATAGTCTAATTGAATATGATAATATGATGCTTCTGTGATGACCTAATTATTTGTCAAAATGTGTAGTGGCAAAGTGAGAGAGTGCGCGAGAGAATGAGTGAAAAAGAAAAGAGGAAGGGAAAAAAAACGAAGAGTCAGAGTGAAAGAAAGAGATTCCTCTATGCTCGTATAAATACCGTGGCTAGAGGGTTTATATCTTTCGTGTTATATATCATCGCTGGAAGGGTTTTTTTTAAAAAAAAAAAAAATCTCCTTTAATAGTAATACGAAAGATTTATTTGATCTGGAACAACATTCTTCAAAGGGCTATTGCATTTTCTTCATATATATTTATATATATTATATATTTTCTTTTTCTTTTTTATATAATAGTTTGTTAACGATTTCGAAGAGACAAAAATAAAAAAAGAAATCGTAACGTAAAGTTTAATCACAGCTCTGGTCACGGTATTGTTACAAAAATTGCACGGGTACAAAACAAACACATTTGCAAAAGTGATAATGAAATTTAATTGCATTCATTCGCTCTTAATTATTTCTTTCGTCCTTCATACCATTTTCGCGAGTGGTCTTTCGTAAAACTTTGAAATGTCTGTTACGGAATTAGAAAAATTTACAAAGGATTTTTTGCGACGAGCGATTTACGATATATATATATGTGGTACAGAGAATAAATACGAGCGGATGGCGAAGAGTGAAAATTTTTATACGCGAGTATTTTTTATTTTAAAGATGTCGAATATTATCATTTGTTCCGCGCGACAGACCGAAGGAAGCAACACATTCTCGACGTTCGTACAATCCTGGCTATATTTTCCTTCCGAAGAAGCAAGAAACAAGTGACCTTTATTTTTACATATGTAGTTATTGCAATCTTTTGGCGTAATGTAATTCGATAATATTTGCACGTGTGCGTACGTTACGATTTTTTCTTAATTTGTTTCTTTTTCGTTTAATTTTTCGTTATAATACGTAAATAAAAAAGTATATATATATAAATATATAGATTATATATATATATATAGACCTATATAGATTTCTACGCGATGATATATATATAGTTATACAATGTGTGTATGGTTTCATGTGAGCTTTGGTATTGTCTCTTAGTGGCACAACGACAGAAGCAAGTTAAGATGCGAGAAATTTGAAAGAAAAGAACAAAAAAAAAAAAAAGAATAAAATGCTCGATCATATAAAAATTCAAAATCATTGAAAGGCATTTTTTGTGCAATTGGCTGCCTTTGAAATTAATTTCATTTGTGTCGAAGATTAATATGTGTTCGGAAGAAATCCTGGTTGTGTGAAGTAAAAGGCCGTACCTACACGCAACATATGTATATTAAATTTATTTCCTATACCTTGTCATCTTTTCCTATCAAAACAATCAACGTTGAGCTTTCTTTTCTCCGTTTATAATCAATTAACAAGAAATTTATCATTTAAATTCTAATTTTACGTTCTGAAAGATCGTGCACCCAGCTCCATTCCTTATATAGATTTCTGCATGAAAATGATTCATTCTAGACGAGCTGGAAAAAAAGAAAATACTATTTATGTCTATCGGAGTCAACGGATACGTTACGACGCAAGCGTCTACGTTGATTCGAGTCAACGAAGGCACGTGCTATCATCCGTCGATAAAATAGTTACAACAAACATGTAGACTCTATTTTTACTACTCTGATCATACTCGGAAATAGATGAAAGGTAAGAAAAAAAAAATAACCTTTACTATTGTTGCGAGACGTTCGACAGTCACAAATTCAACAATGTTGAAAGGTTCTTTCAACCTTTTATTTTCTTTTCGTTCTCTTTTTCGAAAGAACAATTTCCGACGGAACATTTAACGATATTTTCATAGGTTATAAGAATGGGGTTCGAGCATTTCCTAAAACGTTCCTGGCTGACGTCACAGATGGTGGAATGGCCGAAAGCCAAAGGCTAAACGAAACGACGGGGCAGAGGCTTTAGGATGCGAGAGAAGGTAGAGGGCAAATGGCTGCCGCCGCGGGTGAATAATAATGCGTAGACGCGAGAGTAGGAGCGAGAAAAATTGCGTTTAACCGAGTGTACGATGTTGGTGAAGGGTCGCTTATGGGATAGGAAGAACCGGAGGCATCATGGGAAGAAAAGCACCAAAGCCGCGGCCGGTAAGTCGTTGCTTTTTGGCTACTGAGAGAGAGAGAGAGAAAATCCGCGAAATGGTTCGGCCGGCGCACGACGAGATAGCCCTGCTGCGTACCTTGCTCCCTCCAGTTCGTTTTCCATCCTCTATTCAACAAAACATGGCCGAACGTCGTCTAACGATCTGATGATCGTACGGAACTCACACTTTTATCTACGATCGACGTCGAGATACTCGCGGTAGTTAGTTATCGCGATGAGATCTCCGAAGAATTCGAAGGACCGTGAAAGAATGCAAAGGGGAAAACAGATCTGAGATGAAAGAGACGACATGAGCGCGCTAAGAAAGATGGAGGAAGACAGAGAGAGAGAGAGAGAGAGAGAGAGAGAGAGAGAGAGAGAGAGAGAGAGAGAGAAACAGACAGAAAGCAACGTAATGGTATGACAACATAAGGAGAGAGAAACAGAGAACGAGATCGTAACCTTGTAACGTTGTGTATATTTATACGTTTTGTAGGATCTCTTTTTCTCTCTGTTTTTAATAAAGGACGAAAAATCGTTTCAGTTTCTCTATATTTTGAAAATGAACCGTGTGCTATCTTCGAGTGCGTGCCAACTGATGCTAACTAATCGCGTCACGCGCGTTTTCGCGATAGAAATCGCGCGTGTATGGGTGCGTGCACTCATACACACTCTTCCGTTTTATATTTGTAGATGCGTATTCGTTGATTCGCTATTCGATCGGAACGATGTGTCTATTTACAATGAAAATACAAGTTCGAGTTGCCGTACGTATCCATGTACGTCGCGTTCTCTTTGAATTTGAATGTTTGTTTTGAGAAAGTAACGCGACTCCGTTTCGCATCTAGTAATCCGAAAACGGCAACGATGACGTCTTCCTCTCTCTCTATCTCTCTCTTTCTCTCTTTCTCTCTTTCCCTCTCTCTTCCTCTCTCTATCTATCCATCTATCTCTCTCTACCATTGCGATTTTCGAGGTTATGTGAATCGAATACGTGTGAGTAATGGTACACATAAACGGTGCTGCCTTTTTATATACGCGACTACATTTTGGAGGTTATGTGTTCTCATCTTGTCTTTTCATATACGTACACGCACACGCATGTAAAAAGACGAGCAAGCACGTGATTATCGACGGATTTGAACTTCGCTCCTTCCTTCGATTGGCGGTATTGTTGACGCTTCGAAACCACAATTATCATCAATGCAATCGTGCCGCATATATTCCCCTTACTTTATATATGAAATAACGTTCTATTTTATGGATAAATCATTCACCCGTTTATTCGTTTCATCGCAGAATAAGTCGTTGCTAACCTGCTTTTTTTTTTCAACAGAAACATGGCGATGGAGTAGTCAATTGTCAAAGACCGCGAACATTTGATTTTGTATCGTACGAAAACGTATTAAAATTGTTTCAATTATTTGTTTAATCTTGCATCTGTTTTTTTTTTAATTTAACTCGACGACAATAAATATGAAGTAATAAAATATATATGATTGATATCATGAAATACAAGATGAGAAATATTTAAAAGAAAGATTTCTTATTTCAACAGGTTACGTCACTTATAAATTTTAAAACGTAGTAACGTAAAATTTTATTAAGATGTGTTCGCATAAACATTTACAAGGAAGATTTGGATCTTGCCGGATAGGCCAGGATCGTGGAGGTCAGACGA
Source organism: Vespula vulgaris (assembly GCF_905475345.1). Taxonomy (NCBI): domain Eukaryota; kingdom Metazoa; phylum Arthropoda; class Insecta; order Hymenoptera; family Vespidae; genus Vespula; species Vespula vulgaris. The sequence continues at coordinate 8,837,504 of NC_066588.1, forward strand.
CGCTTCGGGTTGCGTGTTGGCGAAACCGTGAAAGTGCATTCTTGGCATGCTACGATAAGAATAGATTAAGAAGGAGGGGATGAGAGATAACAAATAGAGGAACGATGTGTGCGCCGGCGCTCTTCTCCTTCTCTGACAGACTTTCGTTTTCCTCTACCCGGTACCCTTATAGCCCCACCAACGCGAATTGCCACGTGCGATACATTGTAGAACGTGTTGGATCGCCTTACATCGGGCCGATGGGCGATCCTATATGTACACACATACGTTGTCATGACGATAAAGACGCCGATCGATGTTTTTAACCTGATAGAAAGGACAACGAATCAAGTTGATCTTTATTTTTTCTTCCTTTTTTTGGAATTCGAATTCTTCGCGATATGTATTTTCATTATTCTTTACATCTATTTCTTCTTATTTTTCTCTAATTTTTTCCTCCTTTTTCTATGATCACAATAATAATTGGTATTACACATTTTAATTCTTCTTAGAGTATTTAAAAAAAAAGAAAAAGAAATATATATATATATATATATATATATATATATGTATCAATGTATACAAGTACATTGATATTTACATCAACGAAAAAAATCTATGTCAAATAGTGAACTACGATCGTGCGTATCGTCAGCAAGACACTTATGTTCCTGATAAAAATTCGAGTGGTCAAATGAAGTACCAGCATTATCGCAAATTCTTATCGATGGAAGCCAATCGGTAAGCCTTATTCGTGTCATCTCGAACGACGATTACGTTTCTAATAAATTTTTACTGTGATAAATTTTCTCTCGCGAGGCCAGAAAATTTGAGTTTGACGATGACGGCGATAATGTTGGTTGGGTGTTGAGACGATTCAAGGCCTTTGCAATATAGACTCAATCATCATCAATCTAAGACGAATCTTAACAAGTTAGATCGTTGAAGTTACCTTCGCGACGACTACGCAATGCTTTCTATGAATTCTATGAATGAATTTCTATAATCCTTGCCTTTGGATCTTTCTTTACGATCTCCAACATCTACATGCATATATATATTTATCTCTCTCTCTATATATATATATACCAATATATGTATATATAGAAGCATACATTTATGGATATTAAACGCCAAAACAATCTGCGTTGAAAAATCAGCACAACGGGAGAAGAACCAGTTTAAGTCCGTTTTGTCTTCGAAAAAAAAATTGCTCGTTCTTCAAATCTCCCTTTGTTCCGTTCGCAGGATGCATTTTAATCGATCTTAGTCTTGACTTTGGTTAAATCGTAAAGAAATACAAGTGGTCTCACTTGTTTCGTTCGAACCAAATGACGTCTACGAGTTTACATTTGTCGACGCACACCGCATAATCCTATGAATGTTCAACATTTTGATGTTATTATTATTGAAATAGCACGCGCCACACTCTATCACGTGAATGATATAACAGTTTTTAATTCACGCTTCATCCATTTGCAACGTCATCAAAATCGTTTGAGGATATGTAAACATCAACATATATTAGCAATTTATAGCCTTTGTTGGTTTCGTAAGTGACATATACGTCATACGTTTTCGAATATTCAGACATTGTTGGAAAGCTCACGAAAGATAAATCAAGACCTTGGCCTATGGTTAATTTTTCATTATTAATTATGATTAATGAGAGACTTTGGATTGTGTATATAATTGGAACGGAAAAATGCGAGGTAATGATAACGGCTGAGAAGAGATTCTGCCTTAACACGTTTCTCAAATCGTGCACGTGTATTAATATTTTACGTAATATCTACCAAGACAAACAATTTTTAACTGTTTGTTTATTTCATTACAGGTGATGATAGATCGTTTTATAAAATGCGATTATGATTGAAATTACGTATTATATTAATTTATTTCGACAACTTCAACAAGCACGCCTTATATATATATATATATATATATATATATATATATATATATAATTTATATATATATTTATTATATATATATTTATATATATATATAATTTAAATCAATATTAGAATAATAAAAATTGTTAAATTGATTCGATTTGATATTATATATTAAATCGATTTTGGTCTCGTTCTTTTATTTTAATTTACAATTTTTAAAAGAAGCTCGTAGGGACTATCAGGAGTCGGAAGTTTCAAGTCATCGAACGTGTGTCGTAATTGAGCATCGATACTGAAAGACGAATTGGAATTCTTCTAGCTAGGAGACGTTACGAAATTTGCTTTTAAGTGTACCTGGGCTAGGTCGATAAACGTTAATTTATAGTCGATGTGATGTCTCAACATCACGCGTTACACCAGTGACCAGAATCTAGTAGAATGACGTAAGACGAATTTTGCTCCCTTTTCCCCCTTCTTCACTCGGACATCGTCAACTAATTTTTTCTTTAAAATAAAACATCAAGGTGGAATAAAGACTGATCATTAATGATTGTTCAGCATTGCGCACACGTACGCCAATCCTTTTTTCTTTCTTTCTTTTTTTTTTTTATTCTTTTCTCTTTTTTTTTTCTCTTACGATCCTCGATCATCGCGAATAGTTTTTATATTCATAAAGCATAACTCAGTAGTAATGCTCGTCGCTGGTTTAAGTTTGAGATTGCTATTGACTGAAGATGGTGCTACACCTGATCGTAACACGGCGTAGTCTCTTTGAACTTGGTTATATTTTGCGATGCCACAGAGATAACCAGGTTTATTTACGAAACAGTGGCTCTCAACGAATACTTCCGTTTATGCATTCGTTCACAGACGTAGATAATATTGGACTTAACAAAATTACGCGACGAAACTTCAGAAATGGATTCCTTATACGTAGAAAAAAAAGAAAAGAAGAAAAGAAAAGAAAAAGATTCTATCAACATAGATGCGAAAATGCTTCCTTTTCAAGTTATTTATACTTTCAAGTATAATTTGAGTGCATTGCCATTTGTCAAACCATAAATAAGGTGCATTTGCGTGAATACGTTAATTTATGTACTCACACTGTCTCATAAACACAGTAGAATGAATAACACACAAACACATACATACATACAAACACACGATACATAAAACTCCAATAATGTCTAAATTTAAAAGAAGAATTTCGAAGCGTGTTTGATACCTAATGAAACAACAAGCATGTACCTTATATTCAAGCAGGAGAATATTTCGGTATAGTTTTGAATATTTTATGAAAGTAAATGAAAGAGATCATATTTGAATGCTTTAACTTAAAAATTACGTCTTTTGCGGATTCATGTTGATAAAATTATTTTTTTTCTTTTTTTCTTTTTTAATATGAAAAATTTATTCTCGAAGTTCTGTTACACCTTGAATAACGATACGTAATAACATTTTTTACATAATGAAAAACATTTCGTTACTTTTTTCATTCCCTTTTATCGCCCTCCCTTTCCTCGCATCCTGACCCCACATTTTTTTTTTTTTTCATTTTCTTGCGACGAGTCAACCTTGCGAATATATATGCATGTAGATACACCTGTCCACCTCGATCGATAACTAATTAACATCAAACTCGTCATACAGTCTATGAACGATATCGCGTCGTTATTATTCGATCGGCGTTTATAAGCAGATAACTTTGCAAAAGATTATGAAATTATTACGAAGGGGAAGATTAATTTTAAATTCCACGAGACAACAATACGTTTCTTTCACAAGCGTTCGATTTTATCATATATTTTTCTGATGTCTAGACAAATTAGAAACCAACACTAATTTTTTTAAAGTGCCATCGTCGATCGATATCTAATGATTTAGCTTCGTACTGATAAATGACGAAAAATATTCAAAAGTTCATTCGTTCGATAATATTTCTTCGTATAACTGAATAGAACGATCGTGTTTATTCTTTTAAATAGATAAAATAGATATTAAAACAGATAAATATAATATAAATTAAAAGATAAAAGAGTTGATTATTAGTATCGAAGAAGAAAGTATTTCAATGAGCTACTTTTTTAACGATACTCTTTTCTAATATTTTTTTTTCTAATTTTCTTATTATGCATCGTATATATAGATATCTACATACAATATGGAAATATACATATTATATATACATGTATTCATACATATAAATACATGTACATACAATATTTGCATATTGTATTTATACGTATATACAGTATAGAAAGTAAAGAAAAAAAATATTGATAATGCAATCTTTTTTTCTTTCTTTTTTTTTTTTTTGACGAAAAAATTGTTTAGCAAATAATCCTTGTTAATTGATGTGAATTATAATAATGTAACAATATTATTTGACAACAACAATCGTTCTTATTTGTTACGAAAATCTGGTACACGCTCGTAACATCTAGTTCGTAAAATGATAAAATTGTCAACAACAAGTAGGTACTGTGTTATTCTTATCCGCGACGGTACTTTGGAACCGAAGAAAATCAGTCTCTACGATGTTATATTTATTGCTATAAGGAAAAACGTCGAATATTTTCACTTTTAAGATATTGTCATATTGAAGTTATTAACACCAATTAATCTCTTGTTATTAAGCTCTGCGATCAAATAATATTATTTTTTGAAACATATAAAACTTCTTTTTGTGTTACTTTTTTTTTTATAAATAGACAAATTCTATATTATATAGCTCGATTAATGCGTAAATTGAAATTTTTGGTAATTTCGACGTGCGACATTTTTTCTTAGAACCAGATATATTTTATTAAGTAGGCACGTGACTTGGATATTAAGTGGGACGTTAAGCCATGTTTACAATGATTCGTTGCTACTGGTCTAAGCGATAACCTGTGTAAGCACGCGCATAAGTTCATAAGATTGAATAAGATCTTCTGAGAAAAAAATAAGAGTAATAGTCATGAAGACATTTTATCATTTTTAAATTAAAATCGTTAAATAAGCTGATCTTTAAATAGGAGCAATAAAATGTTTAATGGGAGATATTTAATCAATTCTTCATATTAATTACTATTACGATCTCCGCGATATATTTAAAGAATATGCAATAACGAAATTGAATCCTAACGAATCATGAAGTATTCGTCACGATAGATAAAAGAAGAGAGATGAATGAATGAATCAAAAATTAGCTAGAGATTTCTGTTCTCTGAATCTTCAGCAACAAAGCGTTATTTTTGTCGTCATTGTCGTCGTCGTCGTCGTCGGTTTTTTTATTTTTTTTATTTTTTTATTCTTTCATTTTTGTTAATAAGTACAATTGCTGTAGCTCATAATTAATTGATAGTTAATAATATATTTAATATATCTATAATATATATATACATAATTATATATGTACAATAATTATATATATATATATATATATATATATATATATATATATAAATTCTTTTCAAGTACTCATTTGAAAAATTCAAGTCAAATTCAAACGAAACTACATACTTTGGATCTTTATAGAAATATATTTTGATTTTTGATATAAATTTCAAGTCGATCCATCCACTTGTTTAGACAGTAAAGCGTACACACAAACGCACACGCACACGCACGAACGAATGTACGCACGTACGCACTTACGCACACATATAGATTTTGATATGAAACACATAAATCTCAAACAATTTTTGATATCTCAAGTAGTTTCGTTGATAATCGCCTGTTACAATTTTTGTTATTATCAAAAATAAGGAACTTCTTACTGTCGCGATTAAAAATAATTAAAAAAGAAAGAATTTTGATATAAGATAAATGTTCGATGGAAAGTGCGTGTAATTTGAAATTCAATCTGCAAATACGGAGTTAGAAGTTTCTCGATGCTTTGTAAGTATGTCTATCGAGGGTTTCACGTTATCATCAATGACTTTTGTAGTTGTGAGAACCACGGTTGATAGCAGGCCGTCTACCCACCGATAAAGTCTAGTTGTGTCCAAGAAAGTGCGACTTCTCATCTCGGAATAGTGGAGCTCAACGACCGATCGCTTTTGATATCGATCGTGAGTCTCTTTACAACGTTGGAAGCAACTTTCCATTTTGCTCCATCTGCTTCATCAACATAATTTAAATATATATTATTCAAGGTTATATGCTTATATTTTAGGGAGTGACGAATCTTTTTCAGGTCACTTGGCAAAAAATCATGCGCTTATAAAGTAACATAAAAATTGATGCGTGGTTATTACTCGAAATTTTTCAACAAATTTTGAATCAAATATCAACACTCGTTTAACGAAAAAATATATATTAAAGATAAAATATAAGATACTTTGGACATATCTCGAATCATTCATCGAGTATGATTAATAGAGATAAAAAAAAAAAAGAGGTAAAAACATGTGATCTACAAAATAATATACAAGATAGTATTACAGTATTGTAAGAAAAATAAAAACAAAACAGAAAAAAGCTAACAGAAGATCGTACAGTTATTTATTGGCCCATTAGCTATCACCGATAACAATGGTTGGTCGTTAAGGAATCGATAAACTATATGTATTATTGAATAAGTGTGAAAATATACACACACACGTTTCTTTGATAATTCCGAATTACAAAACTATTTTTTAATATTGATCAGTACCTACCTAAACGGTTACAGTTACACGAAATGTAAACATTTCTTAACAGAAAACGCGTATATATAAATATCGACGACTTACTACTTCTTTTTAAAGAATCCATGAGTCATAGATCGGATCATATGTATTTCCTGAATTCAAAGATGTTTTCCAAGAAAGTTGGACTGTGCTTCGTGACAAATAAATGACCCTTGTTATCTTTATCTCTCTCTCTCTCTCTCTCTCTCTCTCCTTCTCTGTCTTTCTCTCTTGCTTTCTTCTTTCCTTTCTCTCTCTCTCTCTCTCTCTCTCTCTCTCTCTCTATCTATCTCTCTCTTTTTCTTTTCTATGTTATTTACGCGTTAAATCCAAGAGAGGTTACTATTTCGAGGCTACCGTGATGTCTATCTTCTATTGTTATACTTTAAATAACGTTTATAGCAAAGCAAAGGTCAATCGCTTGGAAAGTGAATAAATAAGAAGACTCGTCCTCGGTCAGATTTATTACGAACGAATTTTTTCGGTATATTATTACCAGAACTTTTATTATTAAATGAATTCGCTCTGCATACGATCGTTCGTGATACTAATCGAAAATTTGTTGAAAGCTAAATATAAAAGAAAAAAGAAAGAAAAGAAAGGATGGATAATAGTTGGATGTAATACGTGTCGTAGAAACAATATATAGTTACATGCCATAGAGCTCGATGATAAATAAGCACGACGGGTCATCGTACGATGGCAAGAAACGAGATTTGCGTTTAACGATCCATACAAGACTCGCGATCTTTCTGCTGTTGATGCTTTCGCGAGAAATAAAGAGAAGCAAGGAGAGAGAATGAGAGAGGGAGAGGGAGGGAGAAAGAAAGAAAGAAGGGAGGAGAGAAACAAAACTAGACGCAGACGTTTGTGTTGTTGTAACGACGCTTACCAGTTCCACTTGTGTACGATCTTTTGGTTCGTTCGAATAATTTTTAAACTTATGCTTTCGTTTCTAAATCGTA